>NC_056434.1:6881463-6941463 GCF_018296145.1 Oncorhynchus tshawytscha
GCTCATTGAGTCTCTAAGGACAGAGGAGAAGGACTCTGTGAGCAGAGAGAATGTCCTGGGAGCCCTGCAGAAACTCAGCCTCAGGTACACTCACTTCCTGAAACACACTCACTCACTTCCTGAAAAACATTCCCACTCACTTCCTCAAAAACACTCCCACTCACTTCCTGAAAAACATTCCCACTCACTTCCTCAAACACACTCCCACTCACTTCCTCAAACACACTCCCACTCACTTCCTCAAACACACTCCCACTCACTTCCTGAAAAACATTCCCACTCACTTCCTCAAAAACACTCCCACTCACTTCCTCAAACACACTCCCACTCACTTCCTCAAACACACTCCCACTCACTTCCTGAAAAACATTCCCACTCACTTCCTCAAAAACACTCCCACTCACTTCCTCAAACACACTCCCACTCACTTCCTCAAAAACACTCCCACTCACTTCCTCAAACACACTAAAATCAAATCAAAGTTTATTTGTCACGTGCGCCGAATACAACAGGTGTAGACCTTACAGTGAAATGCTTACTTATAGGCTCTAACCAACAGTGCAAAAAAGGTATTAGGTGAACAATAGGTAAGTAAAGAAATAAAACAACAGTAAAAAGACGCTCTATATACAGTAGCGAGGCTATAAAAGTAGCGAGGCTACATACACACACCGGTTAGTCAGGCTGATTGAGGTAGTATATACATATGGTTAAAGTGACTGTGCATATATGATAAACAGAGAGTAGCAGCAGCATAAAAAGAGGGGTTGGGGAGACACACAATGCAAATAGTCCAGGTAGCCATTTGACCTGTTTAGGAGTCTTATGGCTTGGGGGTAAAAACTGTTGAGAAGCCTTTTTTGTCCTAGACTCCCATTCACTCACTTCCTCAAACACACTCTCATTCACTCACTTCCTCAAACATACTCCTACACACTCACTTCCTCAAACACACTCCTACACACTCACTTCCTCAAACACACTCTCATTCACTCACTTCCTCAAACACACTCCTACACACTCACTTCCTCAAACACACTCCTACACACTCACTTCCTCAAACACACTCCTACACACTCACTTCCTCAAACACACTCCTACACACTCACTTCCTCAAACACACTCCTACACACTCACTTCCTCAAATACACTCCCACTCACTCACTTCCTCAAATACACTCTCATTCACTCACTTCCTCAAATACACTCTCATTCACTCACTTCCTCAAATACACTCTCATTCACTCACTTCCTCAAATACACTCCCACTCACTCACTCCCTCAAACCCACTCCCACTCACTTCCTCACACGTGTGCATGCACACACACACACACACACACACACACACACACACACACACACCATTTGGACCGCTAACCTGTATGTTATTGTGCTGTATTGTTTAGCATCCTGGTGTGGTGTTGAATTATACTAACCTATATTATGATATGACAATCTTATACCATGCATACTACCTACCGCTCTGCATCCACAGTCACACTACCACTCTGCATCCACAGTCACACTACCTCTCTGTATCCACAGTCACACTACCACTCTGTATCCACAGTCACACTACCACTCTGTATCCACAGTCACACTACCACTCTGTATCCACAGTCACACTACCACTCTGTATCCACAGTCACACTACCACTCTGTATCCACAGTCACACTACCACTCTGTATCCACAGTCACACTTCCACTCTGCATCCACAGTCACACTACGGCTCTGCATCCACAGTCACACTACCGCTCTGTATCCACAGTCACACTACCACTCTGCATCCACAGTCACACTACCGCTCTGCATCCACAGTCACACTACGGCTCTGCATCCACAGTCACACTACCGCTCTGTATCCACAGTCACACTACCGCTCTGCATCCACAGTCACACTACGGCTCTGCATCCACAGTCACACTACGGCTCTGCATCCACAGTCACACTACGGCTCTGCATCCACAGTCACACTACCACTCTGCATCCACAGTCACACTAACTCTCTGGTTAACTATCCACAATCAGCCCTAGTAGACTAGAGAATGTGATATCCCGGTGTCACCACTTTTTTTTTTTTGTTAATCAGAAAACTATTGGTTTGAAACACAAGCTTATAAAGGCAAAAAAAAATTGCAACAGCTAGTGGTTTCCCGGTCTAACCCCGTGGGCTGTGTTTCTTTCTGTTTGCTCGTTGTGCAACACCTAGTGGCGTCCGGGCCTAACCCCGTTGTCTTTGTTCCTCTCTGTTTGCTTGTTTCTGTGCGTCTGCATATGTGCGTCTGTTTGTGCGTGCGAACATGTGAGTTTTGTGTACACATCCATGTGTGTGCGTGCAAGCGCCGGTGTGTTTTTATATGTGTGTGTGTGTGTGCGCGCTCTAGGAGGAGCCAGCAGTCAGCCATGATAGAGGATGGTCTCATTGACTGGCTGGTAGATGAGCTGCAGGACTCTGACTGTCTGTCTGACTACACTCTGGAGTACGCTGTGGCCCTGCTCATGAACCTATGTCTACGCACCAGAGGTAGCCTATCATCACCTGGTACCACTCATCACCTGGTACCACCCATCACCTGGTACCACCCATACCTAGTACGACATCCACCTGATGGCACAGTCCATTAGCCTGGTCCCAGATCTATTTGTGCCAAAACAGATCTGGGATCAGGCTACATTTCCCTCAGTCCAGTGTTTCCCTCAGATTATTTTCCACCCGCGGCAATAAAGCACCCAAAACAATAAACAGGCCCTCAGTTGAAACCAAAAGTATTTTGGGATGTGGGCTCCCACACCACCTATACAAGGAACACTAACACAGTCCACATCAGTTGTCTGAAGTTAACTGGAAATTCAGCATCTTTTTATAGGAATTTGATCAACTTCCACCGTCCTCCCAAGAGTTGCTGAAATTCCTCTTCACTTCAGTTTCTCTTTAAAGACATTCTCCCGCTTTGTGCTGGATGTGTCAATATGTAGTCCAAACATGTATAATCAGTTAGCAGAATTATTGTTTTACCTCAACTAAGCCACGAAATCCCTAGTTTGAAAGAGACGGTTTTTTTTCTGGAAGCTGTGACATTTTCCCCCAATTTGGGCCAGCCAATGAGTTCCTAGCTATTCGAAGACTAGCCAATGAGCTTCAGCCTCTCACCATTTCGGTGACATCTAGCAAGCTGCACATCACAATGGTACGCCATATTCGGGGACCACTTTTGGCTCAGTACTACTGGGTAAAATGTATACAAAAATACTGGTGCATCTCTTTCATTCATGTACCTTGGCTATCCCTTCCCTCTATCTCCCACAGAATTAGAATGAGTTAGCTAGTTAGATCTCAAATGACCTATTACAATAAACATCATATTATCTGCTATTCAGCAGAGGCTTTTATTAAAAAGCCATTTACAGTTCTACGTCCATTCATTTTTACATATGGGACTCGTACTATGGTTGGCCCCAAAGCAGAAATCAAACCCACTACACCTTGGCGTTGCAAGAGTCCATGCTCTACCAATTGAGCCACACAGGACCATTTACTTCTACTCACGACTCATCAAAGGAGTGTCTTCGCATACCAACCTGCATACCACTGCTGGCTTGCTTATGAAGCTAAGCAGGGTTGGTCCCTGGATGGGAGACCAGATGCTGTTGGAGGGCCAGTAGGGGGCACTCTTTCCTCTGGTCTAAAAAAAAATATCCCAATGCCCCCAGGGCAGTAATTGGGGACACTGCCCTGTGTAGGGTGCCGTCTTTCAGATGGGACGTTAAACGGGTGTCCTGACTCTCTGTGGTCACTAAAGATTCCATGGCACTTATTGTAAGAGTAGGTGTGTTAACACTGGTGTCCTGGCTAAATTCTCAATCTGGCGCTCATACAATCACGACCACCTAATCATCTACAGTTTACAATTGGCTCATTAATCCCCCTTCCTCTCCCCTGTAACTATTCCCCAGGTCGTTGTTGTAAATGAGAATGTGTTCTCAGTCAACTTACCTGGTTATATAAAATACATTGTCCCTAGGCCTTGTATAGACTTCTGGCCCTGGGTCTAATGTTAAATGCCCATTGAAGGGATTGATTCAAATCAAATTGAGTTAGATGGGGAGAGCAGAATGAAAGCTTCTTGTTCTTTCAGACCCGTATCTCTGTCGTGATGACTTGTCTTTTTGTTCCAGGTAAGAGGAAGTGTGCTGAGAACCCTAAATACGTGCTGAAGGTTCTGACTGACCTTCTGGGACACGAGAACCACGAGGTAACACACACACACTTTCATGGACACACACATGCACTTACACACACAACTCTCACACACACACACACACACACACAGACAGACACCTGCAGTTGTGAATGTACACAAACTACTCACATATAAAACACACACACAGAAAGAGGTTAATCTGTAAATCTGTTAATCTGCACCAGTCCCAGCAGATCACTAATCTGCTTGCTGGCGTGATGGTGGCAGGGTTGAGCTGTATCCAGATGTTCATATCTCATACAGTCCTTCACTCATCCCGGGATTTACTGTATTACTGCCTTAGTACACAAGGGGGTGCCAAAAACACCTTATTAATTCAGTAATTTGCTTAGATAACTAGCCAATTTAAATTTAGGGTCCGCGTTAATTTTTATTTATTTTTTTATTTTACCTTTATTTAACCAGGCAAGTCAGTTAAGAACAAATTCTTATTTTCAATGACGGCCTGGGAACAGTGGGTTAACTGCCTGTTCAGCGGCAGAACGACAGATTTGTACCTTGTCAGCTCGGGGGTTTTGAACTCGCAACCTTCCGGTTACTAGTCCAATGCTCTAACCACTAGGCTACCCTGCCGCCATGCATGCAGAATTCATCATTTTTAACGTCTGTTACCAGTATGCTAACTAAATTAGCACAGGTAATAATGAATTTCCATGGAGGCTGCTAGCGAAATATTCTCTGCTTTTCTGAAACATGACTATATGTTTGCTAGGACCATGCCTCAGGACTACCTGACATGATGACTCCTTGCTGTCCCCAGTCCACCTGGCCGTGCTGCTGCTCCAGTTTCAACTGTTCTGCCTTATTATTATTGGACCATGCTGGTCATCTATGAACATTTGAACATCTTGGCCATGTTCTGTTATAATCTCCACCCGGCACAGCCAGAAGAGGACTGGCCACCCCACATAGCCTGGTTCCTCTCTAGGTTTCTTCCTAGGTTTTGGCCTTTCTAGGGAGTTTTTCCTAGCCACCGTGCTTCTACACCTGCATTGCTTGCTGTTTGGGGTTTTAGGCTGGGTTTCTGTACAGCACTTTGAGATATCAGCTGATGTACGAAGGGCTATATAAATCAATTTGATTTGATTTGCTATCCAACTTCATTCACCGAGCAGACAGGAGAAGACATTGGGTTGAGGGAAATCGAGAGGGGGAGGGGTATGCCTCTCGTCATCAACAGCAAATGGTGTGCTGACTCTTGCGCAGTGGATGTCTCGACCTATTGTTCACCCATCTTGGAATACCTGATGGTCAAATACCGACCTGTTATCGTGTCTGCTGTATATGTTCCACCTCAGGACAATAAAAACAACAAGCTGGTACTTAATGTACGAGGCTATAAACAAGCCAGAAACCAGGAGGCTGCTTTCCTGGTTGCCTGTGATTTTAATTCTGCGTCATTAAGACATGTGATGCCCAACTTCCATCAACACTTATCCTTCACCACTAGGGGGCGATAGAGTCCTAGACCACTTATACTCTACCCACAAGCAAGCATACAAGGCCCCCCCCCTTCAGAAAATCAGATCATGACCCTATAGTCCTGCTTCCTGTTTACAAGCAGAAACGTAATCAGGAAGTACCCGTGCTGTGTTCAGTTGAGAAATGGTCCTAAGTATCGGAGGCTATGCTACAAGACTGCTTTGCTAGCGTCGATAGCATTGATGAGCTAACCACCTCCGTCACCGGCCAACAAGAGGTTGGTGCTAAGCTAAAGGGACAGGGCTACCGCAGACAAACCCTGAGGCTACGGCTGAAGACAGGAACAAGTACAACAAGTCCCGCTACGACCTCCGCAGAGCCATCAAACAAACAAGTTATAAAGATGGGGAAAGGTCTGTCTGTAATTAAGAGATGCTCTGCTTTTTTTGACACCACACCCCTGTAAGCAAGTTCTGCAGCCCTACGTGAACATGTACTTTACATGGCTTGTGTATGTTTTTACAGATCCGGCCCTACGTGAACGGAACCCTTTATAGCATCCTGTGTATTCATGCAGTGCGAGAGGAAGCCAAGGAAATGTTGTGTGTGTGTGTGTGTGTGTGTGTGTGTGTGTGTGTGTGTGTGTGTGTGTGTGTGTGTGTGTGTGTGTGTGTGTGTGTGTGTGTGTGTGTGTGTGTGTGTGTGTGTGTGTGTGTGTGTGTGTGTGTGTCGAGGGCTTAAGAGATTAACATTGTTGGTGATTGATTTCCGTGTGTGTGTGGCTCAGTTGCTAAGGCATAGCGCTTGCAACGCAAGGGTTGTGGGTTCGATTCCCATGTGGTCCAGTACAAAAAAGCATGCACTCACTACTGTAAGTCACTCTGAATAACAGCATCTGCTAAATGACAAAGTGTGTGTGTGTGTGTGTAGAGTATGGAGGAGATTCTTCACTGCTACAGTAAAGAGGAGAACCCGGAGCTCAACAGGCAGATTGAGTTTATTATCAAACAGCTCAACTCAGGTCAGTCACACACACAACAGAGGTATCGACCCATAGAAGTAGTCCATTTCATCATGTATGCACACAGCCCTGCATTGGCACATATTGACACACACCAGCACAATATACTGTGCATTTGGAATTACATGTACACCCATTCATATTTTTATTCTAGCCTTATTCTAAAAATAAAAAATCCCCTCATCAATTTACACACAATACCCCATAATGACAAAGCAAAAACTGTTTTTTTTAGAGGTTTTTGCAAATTTATAAAAAATATTGTTGTGGATATTCAGTACTGAGAGAGACACCCCCTTGTGCCTTATTGCTTAAGTATACACAACCCCACCTACATACACTGTTCTGTTGGAGGCCACTGGATGTACAAGCTGTGCTTTCTTCATGTTCTATTTGACCTCTCACCTTTGTGAGCTGACCTGACGTGTCTCTTTTCTAACCAGGGGAGGTGACTGAAGAGGGACCAGAGTCTGATGACGAAGAGGAGGATGACGATGATGAGGTAAGCTCGTCATCTCACCCTTGTTGACATGTTGATCATGTTCTGGACACACACGCAAATGTCCAAAGACACATCGCCTCTGTCCGCTAGACACTCCTCCACAGATGGGACGTACGTACATACATACATACATACATACATACATACATCCATCCATCCATCCATCCATCCAT
Source organism: Oncorhynchus tshawytscha (assembly GCF_018296145.1). NCBI lineage: Eukaryota > Metazoa > Chordata > Actinopteri > Salmoniformes > Salmonidae > Oncorhynchus > Oncorhynchus tshawytscha. The sequence goes on from NC_056434.1 coordinate 6,888,847, forward strand.
CCATCCATCCATCCATCCATCCATCCATCCATACATACATACATACATACATACATACATACATACATACATACATACATACATACATACATACATACATACATACATACATACATACATACATACATACATACATACATACATACATCCATCCATCCATCCATCCATACCCACCCACCCATGTGCAAGTTCTCCCACTTAAAAAGATGAGAGAGGCCTGTAATTTTCATCATAGGTACACTTCAACTATGACAGACAACATGAGGAAAAAAAATCCAGAAAATCACATTTGTAGGATTTTTAATGAATTTATTTGCAAAGACTTCACTTCTCTCTCCATGGTCTCACAGCTATCTCACAGACTTCACTTCTCTCTCCATGGTCTCACAGCTATCTCACAGACTTCACTTCTCTCTCCATGGTCTCACAGCTATCTCACAGACTTCACTTCTATATCCATGGTCTCACAGCTATCTCACAGACTTTACTCCTCTTTCCATGGTCTCACAGCTATCTCACAGACTTCACTTCTCTCTCCATGGTCTCACAGCTATCTCACAGACTTCACTTCTCTCTCCATGGTCTCACAGCTATCTCACAGACTTCACTTCTCTCTCCATGGTCTCACAGCTATCTCACAGACTTCACTTCTCTCTCCATGGTCTCACAGCTATCTCACAGACTTCACTTCTCTCTCCATGGTCTCACAGCTATCTCACAGACTTCATTCCTCTCTCCATGGTCTCACAGCTATCTCACAGACTTCACTTCTATATCGATGGTCTCACAGCTATCCCACAGACTTCACTTCTCTCTCCATGGTCTCACAGCTATCTCACAGACTTCACTCCTCTCTCCATGGTCTCACAGCTATCTCACAGACTTCACTTCTCTCTCCATGGTCTCACAGCTATCTCACAAACTTCACTTCTCTCTCCATGGTCTCACAGCTATCTCACAGACTTCACTCCTCTCTCCATGGTCTCACAGCTATCTCACAGACTTCACTCCTCTCTCCATGGTCTCACAGCTATCTCACAGACTTCACTTCTCTCCCAGTACAATCTTATGTCATGCTATTCTCAGATGGGTCGTATTCATTAGGGCATGCAACAGAAAACATTTGGCAACGTAAAATGAAAATGACTGTCTCTTATTGGACTAGTCCAGGTAGTCTGCCCCTGTTTCAGTCTGTTTTCTTACGTTTGGTGCCAAATGAACGCAACCCTGGTGTGGATCTATCAGGGTTGGGATCAATTCCTGTTCTCTTCAGTAAAATTAGGAAAATGTCCTGTGTTTGTTAACAGGAAGACGCGATAGAGACGGACCTTGATAAAGAGGAAGTGCTTCAGCTGCAGCCCAGAGAGTTGTCCGGAGAGACACTACTGACCACAGAGTACCTGGGGGTGAGAGACACATATATACACACACACACACACACACACACACAATGCTACACTGAACAGATCTGGGACCAGTTATTGTCCTGTGGGAACATGATGCGTGTTTGGCACATTGCCGTTGGCGTGTGATTTGAATTGTGTGTGTGTGTGTGTGTCCAGATCATGACCAACATGGCGACGAGGGTGAAGAGGAGATCGGCAGCTCCTCTTGGACGGAGTGTCGATGAACCCCTGCAGCGACCCGTGACCCCCATCTCCCACCGAAACACACACATCATGCAAGTAGTACACACACACACATATACTGTATACGTACAACATGGAGCAATGCGTTCTGGACTAGAGGCTCTTAGTATCGGATGCCGTCGACCCTGTGGTCAATACAGTATTTGCCAGTACCCAGTGAATAGGGAGGGCTAATGTTACAGCATAATGTTTTGGTGTCCTTCAGAATGTCAGAGTGGTGTCGGACAATACCCGGAGGTGATAACTCATATTTGGAGCTTTTGTTAAGCATTCCATGAGGCCATCCTAAGAACAAACGAATGACCCAATAGCAGTGACAGACAGGTCAACAACTACAGCAGCAAAGTGCCAGTGCACTGCTCCAGCCAAATGTATTCTCTGCTTTAGGAACAGTGAATTAGCCAAGTGTTTAAAATAGGACGGACATTTATCTGTCAGTGAAAGTACAAAGAATGGCACCAACTAAGAAAGTACTTAGAAGGGGCCATGAAAATACAAAGAGGACCAATCGAATGTTAGGCAACATCCAGGGAGGGACATGCTAAAAGTCATTCAAAGTGTTTATGACACATTCATAAGTCGCCTACAGTGCTGTAAAAAAAACTATTGGCCCCCTTTTCTGATTTTTTTTTTTCTTCTACTTTTGCATATTTTTGATACTGAATAATTATCAGATCTTAAACCAAAATATTATAATAGATAAAGCAATTCCCTACTTATTTCAAAGTTAAACAGCACCCAGTGCCCCTGTGTGAAAAAGTAATTGCCCCTTTTACACTCAATAACTGGTTGTGCCACCTTTTAGCTGCAATGACTCCAGCTAAACTGTAACCAATGACTCTAGCCAAACTGTAACCAATGACTCCAGCCAAACTGTAACCAATGACTCCAGCCAAACTGTAACCAATGACTCCAGCCAAACTGTAACCAATGACTCCAGCCAAACTGTAACCAATGACTCCAGCCAAACTGTAACCAATGACTCCAGCCAAACTGTAACCAATGACTCCAGCCAAACTGTAACCAATGACTCCAGCCAAACTGTAACCAATGACTCCAGCCAAACTGTAACCAATGACTCCAGCCAAACTGTAACCAATGACTCCAGCCAAACTGTAACCAATGACTCCAGCCTAACTGTAACGGCCCTGCCTTTAAAAAAATAATAATAATGTTTTACCTCTTTTTTTTCCTCCTCAATATCATGGTATCCAATTGGTAGTCGTTACAGTCTTGTCTCATCGCTGCAACTCCCGTACGGACTCGGGAGAGGCGAAGTTCGAGAGCCACGCGTCCTCTGAAACACAACCCAACTTAGCCGCACTGCTTCTTGACACAACGCACATCTAACCCGGAAGCCAGCCGCACCAATGTGTCGGAGGAAACACCGTACACCTGGCGACCTGGTCAGCGTGCACTGCGCCCGGCCCGCCACAGGAGTCGCTAGTGCACGATGATATCACTGCCGGCCTAACCCGGACGACGCTGGGCCAATTGTGCGCCGCCCCATGGGCCTCCCAGTCGCGGCCGGCAGCAACAGAGCCTGGGCTCGAACCCAGAATCTCTGGTGGCACAGCTAGCACTGCGATGCACCACCCGGGAGGCCACGCTTCCCCCTTTTAATTCCCTGTTAAATAGCTACCAGTCAGCTGCACAAATGAGGGTTGTGACAGTGGTGCTAATTAGGAAGTGTTCGACCCTCAGTTCCAAAGCTCTTTTAAGTCTTTTGTTTTGTTGTATTTCAAAGTGTGTATTATATTATTATTATTATTATTATTATTATTATTATATCACAAGATTAACCAGGATCGAATCCAATCATATCTTCAATTGGACTACCCATCTCAGTTGTGTGATTTATACCGTGTAGGTTTATGTGATCAGTTGTAGGTGAAGTCTGCTGAGATTTCTGACAACATTTATTGTGTGTGGAATGGGAGTTTTATTGCAATCTGATTTTTTATTTTATTTAAACCTTTATTTAACTAAGCAAGTCAGTTTAAGAGCAAATTCTTATTTACAATGTCGCCCTTATATGAATAATACAGTTTTTTTAGCGTCTCTTTATGAATGAACAAACATTGTGTAACTGAGTTCACTTGAGTTCACTTGAACTCATTTAACAAACTGGACTCTTTTTAGGCCCGAGGTACGTGACTTCAAGTCAAAAAGTGCCTGGTCTGAAACACAGGAGAGGAGGTGTAACCAGTGACTCTTTTATTGGCATGGACCTGTGTGGAAGTTCTGCACCAGCCCTCCCTCTGACACCCAACCTTCCTCCTTCTTCTGGTTTATCTACATGTGATAATCATTGTGCGCTAGTGTTATTTATTCGAGGTACTCCTCGCTCTTGTGTTTGGGTTTCAACCCTGTGTTTTGTATAAGTGTTTGTTGGGTCTTTACATGGCACGCTGTATTTTGGGAAAATAAAAAACAACTATTACGCATTCCTGCGCCTGTCTCCCGAACCCGTCATACCAGCGTGACAGAATAATCTACCATTATGGGAGACAGCGGGAATGGCCCGTCCGACGACGATGCGACTGGTCCGTCCGGCACCGCCGCAACTTCAGCAGCTGCAACTGGCCCGTCCGACGTCGCCACAACTAGTCCGTCCGATGCCAGCGCGACTACGGCAGTGGCAACTGGCCCGTCCGACGTCGCCACAACTAGTCCGTCCGATGCCAGCGCGACTACGGCAGTGGCAACTGGCCCGTCCGACGTCGCCACAACTAGTCCGTCCGATGCCAGCGACTACGGCAGTGGCAACTGGCCCGTCCGACGTCGCCACAACTAGTCCGTCCGATGCCAGCGCGACTACGGCAGTGGCAACTGGGCCGTCCGACGTCGCCACAACTAGTCCGTTCGATGCCAGCGCGACTATGGCAGTGGCAACTGGCCAGTCCGACGTCGCCACAACTAGTCCGTCCCATGCCAGCACGACTACGGCAGTGGCAACTGGCCCGTCCGACGTCGCCACAACTACTCCGTCCGATGCCAGCGCGACTACGGCAGTGGCAACTGGCCCGTCCGACAACGACGCATCTTCGGCAGCTGCATCGGGTCCTGTAATTTGGGAAATAAAAAAACCCTATTACGCATTCCTGCGCCTGTCTCCCAATCCTTCATACCGACGTGACAGTGTGGCTGTTGTTATGATAGTTGGGGTAATCCAGTCAGTCAACAGTGCCAAAAGGAGGTCAGCCAGCCGGAATCAAATGGCTAGCAGGATGTCTACCTCCCTCCCTGGATGTCTAGGTCCTCGGGGCTCAGGTTCTGCACCGCCATTGTTCCCCTGTTGGACTCGCTGAATAACCCGCTCAATAACGCACTGAGTAACTACCTGAATCACTGGCTGAATCAGCCGAGCGACAACAATGGCCTCTGCTAGAGTTTAGGAGGTTTAGGATGCTGCCAGTCCATTGTTTCCAGGCCTAAGTACCAGTGCTTCCCAGGACTAGCGATGACAAATCAGAGGAGAAAGTATGGTCAAGTGGTACACTGTTATTGTCAGGGCATTATCAGGGCAGAGGCCAGCAGTTGTAAGCCAAAGCACTTGAGAGACACACTGTCTGTTACTCTTGGGATTCTCTAAATTGAATGTTGTAACAATAGCCTGGTCCCAGAACTGTTTGTGTTATCCAACTCCTAGTAGGCAAGATGGCACCAGCGGATCTGGGATCAGGCTATTATAATGAATGACACCTGCGGTATGGAGGAACATACCGCAGAGACCTGGGGATAAGAATGGTGTTAAAGCAGCTGCAACATATTCTGTCTAAAAGATCTAAAGATAATAACAACATGAGGTATTTCAACCAATGAAGAAGGCCAAGTGTGACTAAGACAGTATCAAATCAAAATCAAATCAAATCACATTTATTTATATAGCCCTTCGTACATCAGCTGATATCTCAAAGTGCTGTACAGAAACCCAGCCTAAAACCCCAAACAGCAAGCAATGCAGGTGTAGAAGCACAGTGGCTAGGAAAAACTCCCTAGAAAGGCCAAACCCTAGGAAGAAACCTAGAGAGGAACCAAGCTATGTGGGGTGGCCAGTCCTCTTCTGGATGTGCGGGGTGGAGATTATAACAGAACATGGCCACGATGTTCAAATGTTCATAAATGACCAGCATGGTCAAATAATAATAATCACAGGCAGAACAGTTGAAACTGGCGCAGCAGCACGGCCAGGTGGACTGGGGACAGCAAGGAGTCATCATGTCAGGTAGTCCTGAGGCATGGTCCTAGGACTCAGGTCCTCCGAGAGAGAGAAAGAAAGAGAGAAAGAGAGAATTAGAGAGGGCATACTTAAATTCACACAGGACACCGGATAGGACAGGAGAAGTACTCCAGATATAACAAACTGACCCTAGCCCCCCGACACATAAACTACTGCAGCATAAATACTGGAGGCTGAGACAGGAGGGGTCAGTATCCTGTTCGGTGTGAAATGGTCTAATACTAAGACAATCAGTTGAGTCCAGTGTCCTTACCCCGATGTTGTTATTGATTGTGTGTGGTTTGTAGGGACTTCCGAGGAGGCAGCGAGGGCGACAGGGGTGAGGTAGGGTACCCCTTGAGCAGACAGAGGAGCGAGGACAGCCTGCCCCCGTCCCGCTACAGCTCCCGCCCCCCCACCCGCTCCGGCAGCCGACCCAGCACCAGCGAATCCCTGCACCACTCCATGGGTAGGTGAAACTATCTTTTGTGTCAGCATGGACGTGTGTGTGTGTGTGTGTGTGCGTGCAGACAGAGGTTATAACATATTTTTTATTTATTTCAAGGGTAGATGAGCTTTAATATTGCAGATAGATTGTTGATGTAATTGTCTGCATCACTTCCAATCCCCATATATTTTTTTGCAAATATACAGTACCAGTCAAACGTTTGGAAACAAACTTGTTCTAGGGTTTTTCTTTATTCGTACTATTTTCTACATGTATAATAATAGTGAAGAAATCAAAACTATGAAATAACACATATGGAATCATGTACAGTTGAAGTGGGAAGTTTACATACACTTAGGCTGGAGTCATTAAAACTAGTTGTTCAACCACTCCACAAATGTCTTGTTAACAAACTATAGTTTTGGCAAGTCGGTTAGGACATCTACTATGTGCAAGACACAAGCAATTTTTCCAACAATTGTTTACAGACAGATTATTTCACTTATAATTCACTGAATCACGATTCCAGTGGGTTAGAAGTTTACATACACTAAGTTGACTGTGCCTTTAAAAGCTTTAGAAGCTTCTGATAGGCTAATTGACATAATTTGAGTCAATTGGAGGTGCACCTGTGGATGTATTTCAAGGCCTACCTTCAAACTCAGTGCTTCTTTGCTTGACAGCATAGGAAAATCTGAAGAAATCAGCCAAGACCTCAGGGAAAAGTGTAGACTTCCACAAGTCTGGTTCATCCTTGGGAGCCATTTCCAAACACCTGAAGGTACCATGTTCATCTGTACAAATAATAGTACGCAACTATAAACACCATTGGACCACGCAGCCGTCATACCGCTCAGGAAGGAGACGTGTTCTGTCTCCTAGAGATGAATTTACTTTGGTGCGAAAAGTGCAAATCAATCCCAGAACAACAGCAAAGGACCTTGTGAAGGTGCTGGAGGAAACAGATACAAAAGTATCTATATCCACAGTAAAACGAGTCCTATATCGACATAACCTGAAAGGCCGCTCAGCAAGGAAGAAGCCAATGCTCCAAAACTGCCATAAAACAGCCAGACTACGGTTTGCAACTGCACATGGGGATGAAGATCATACTTTTTTGGAGAAATGTCCTCTGGTCTGATGAAACTGTTTGGCCATAATGACCATCGTTATGTTTGGAGGAAAAAGGGGGAGGCTTGCAAGCCGAAGAACATCATCCCAACCATGAAGCACGGGGGTGGCAGCATCATGTTGTGTGGGTACTTTGCTGCAGGAGGGACTGGTGCACTTCACAAAATAGATGGCATCATGAGGCAGAAAAATTATGTGGATATATTGAAGCAACATCTCAAGACATCAGTCAGGAAGTTAAAGCTTGGTCGCAAATGGGTCTTCCAAATGGACAATGACCCCAAGCATACTTCCAAAGTTGTGGCAAAATGGCTTAAGGACAACAAAGTCAAGGTATTGGAATGGCCATCACAAAGCCCTGACCTCAATCCTATAGAAAATGTTTGGGCTGAACTTAAAAAGCATGTGCGTGCAAGGAGGCCTACAAACCTGACTCAGTTACACCAGCTCTGTCAGAAGGAATGGGTCAAAATTTACCCAACTTAGCTTGTGGAAGGCTACCCGAAACGTTTGACCCAAGTTAAAAATTGAAAGGCAATGGTACCAAATACTAATTGAGTGTATGTAAACCTCTGACCCTCTGGGAATGTAATGAAAGAAATTAAAGCTGAAATAAATAATTATCTCTACTATTATTCTGACATTTCACATTCTTAAAATAAAGGATTAAATGTCAGGAATTGTGAAAAACTGAGTTTAAATGTATTTGGCTAAGGTGTATGTAAACTTCTGACTTAAAGTGTAGGTACCAAAAAAGTATTCAACAAATCAAAATATATTTTAGATTTTAGATTCTTCAAAGTAGTCACCTTTTGCCTTGATGGCAGCTTTGCACACTATTGGCATTCTCTTAACCAGCTTCATGATGTAATCACCTGGAATGCATTTCAATTAACAGGTGTGCTCTTTCGTTAATGCGTTTGAGACAATCAGTTGTGTTGTGACAAGATAGGGTTGGTATACAGAAGATAGCCCTATTTAGTGAAAGACCAAGTCCATATTATGGCAAGAACAGCTCAAATATGCAAAGAGAAACAACAGTCCATCATTACTTTAGGACATGAATGTCAGTCAATGCAGAACATTTCAAAAATGTTGAAAGTTTCTTCAAGTGCAGTCTCAAAAACCATCAAGCGCTGTGATGAAACTGGCTCTCATGAGGACCACCACAGGACAGAAAGACCCAGAGTTACCTCTGCCGCAGAGGATAAGTTCATTGGAGTTATCAGCCTCATAAATTGCAGCCCAAATAAATGCTTCACAGAGTTCAAGTAACAGACACATCTCAACATCACCTGTTCAGAGACGACTGCGTGAATCAGGCCTTCATGGTCGAATTGCTGCAAAGAAACCACTACTAAAGGACACCAATCAGAAGAAGAGACTTGCTTGCTTTTTTTGGTATCTACATGATTTCATTGTTTTGGTGACTTCAATATTATTCTACAATGTAGAAAATATATTTAAAAATAGAAAACCCTTGAATGAGTAGGTGTGTCTAAACTTTTGACTGGTAGTTTTAGAACACCTACTCATTCAAGGGTTTTTCTTTATTTTTACTATTTTCTACATTGTAGAATAATAGTGAAGACATCAAAACTATGAAATAAAACATATGGACTCATGTATTTTTTTGTGATCCAGTACATAATATTGTGCATTTATCACAATTTGGTTGTAATCCAGAGAGTTACGAAAACGTTTCTAGATCCTCTATGAGGCTGTGGAGGGATCCAAATTGTGGATATAAAAGAAAACATGAATCATCAGCGTCCAATGACATTGTTTTTAAGCCCTGGATTTCTAGCCCCTTGATATTATTGTTGGATCTGATTTTAACAGCTAACATTTCAATGGCAATAATAAATAGATATGCCGATAGTGGACAACCTTGTTTTACTCCTCTTGACAGTTTAAAACTTTCTGAGGAGTAGCCATTGTTTACTATATTACAGCTAGGGTTACTATACATGACTTTAACCCATATTATAAGAGATTCTCCAAAATTGAAATGTACCAGGAATTTAAATATAAACTCCAGTCGTACTTTATCAAAAGCCTTTTTAAAGTCAGCTATGAATAGCAGGCCTGGTTTCCCAGATTTTTCATAGTGTTCTATTGTTTCAAGTACTTGCCTTATATTATCTCCAATGTATTGTCCATGTAAAAAAAAAACTGTCTGATTTAGAATGAATAATATTCAACACTATCTTTTTAATTCTATGTGCTATACATTTTACTCAAATTCTTTGCATCACAAAGTGAAGTGTAAGAGGCCTCCATTTTTTTAAATGGACTGGATCTTTATATTTACCACTTGTATCCTGTTTCAGTAATAATGACATCAGACCTTCTTGTTGAGTGTCTAATAGTCTACTGTTTATATAGGAGTGGTTAAAACATGCTAATAACGGTCCTCTGGGTATATCAAAAAAAGGTTTGGTATACCTCAACTGGTATGCATACACCCCTGGAGTTTTCCCATCCTTAAAGGCTTTAATTGCATCAAGAAGTTCCTCCTCTGTAATTTGGCCTTCACATGAGTCTTTCTGTACATATGTTAATTTTACATTATTAATAGGGGAAAAATCCATACAATTAGCTTCGGTTAGTGGAGATGGAGGAGACTGAAATGAAAACATATTCTTAAAGCACTTTGCTTCCTCTTTCAAAATATCATTTGATGAATCATGAGTGATTCCGTCATTTTGTAACAAATTTAGTCAATCATTTTTGGTAGCATTTCTATGTTGAAGATTAAAAATAATTTGGTGCATTTTTCCCCATATTCCAGTTCGCTTTGTTTTTATAATGTGTTACACTTGATCTTTCTTGAATAAGTTCCTCCATTTCTTTGTGTTTTCCCTCTAACTTATTCTGAGCTTCTATGGTACAGTTTTTATTGCTATCTATCTGTTCTGTTAGACCTTCTATTTCTTTTGTTAATGTGGACTCTTGACCTAAATTGCTTTTTTTTTATATATATATATATATATATAGATGAGTACTGAATAGCATGGCCTCTAAAGGCATGTTTAAAAGTGTCCATACAATCATGATTATTATTATACCTTTATTTCAACAAGGAACACAGCCTGAGACCGAGGTCTCTGTTACAGCTGGGCCCTGTGTACACATGTTTACACATACAGTTTAGCTACAATGATTAAGAAACTACACAAGACAAACAAAACAGATTACACAAAAAAATACAGCAACAGATTACATTTACACAGGTTATTCCACTAACAGGTTATTCTACTAACAGGTTATTCCCCTAACAGGTTATTCTACTAACAGCACAAGAACTTGCATTACCCAAAACAGTTACAAGCAATACGAAAATAAAACTCCTCCAATAAATGTTTCAAATTAGCAACAGGGGGACAAGAGTCTCAAGTCTAAGTTTAGTCTGCAGGCTTATTCCATAGGCAAGGAGCGTAACAGGAAAAGGCAGCCATACCCAACTCTGTGGAAACCACATGGGCCTCAAGTGTAATCCACAGGCAAGGAGTGTAACAGGAAAAGGCAGCCATACCCAACTCTGTGGAAACCACATGGGCCTCAAGTGTAATCCACAGGCAAGGAGTGTAACAGGAAAAGGCAGCCATACCCAACTCTGTGGAAATCACATGGGCCTCAAGTGTAATCCATGCTTGAGACCTGGTTTTAGGAATTATAATTATAATATTGATGAGTGATGATAAATAAGAAGGTAGTTTATTCAGAAGTGCTTTATAGACAAACACGAGAGCATGTTGTTCTTGTCTCACGGACAGCGAAGTCCAACAATAAGGGGATCTGCTATACCTATGTTATAGTCAGTTATAAATGATTCTGTCCTGGTTAAAAACAAGTTGTCATCCAATAGGCTTTGATTAAATTTCCAATATCCTCGCCCACGTGGACATTCAGTAACAGTAATGTATACGCCAATTAACTGATGGTCTGACCGCATTCTGTCCCCTATCAACACTTTTTTAAAACTTTTAGTGCCAACAAGAATGACATAAGAATGTTGTCAAGACGACTAGTTTGATTGAGCCTCCCCAATGTATATCTCACTAGGTCGGGATATTTAAGCCTCCATATATCCACTAATTCTAATATATCCATGATATTTGTGATTTCCTTTATAGTCCATTGAGGTATTTAAAACAGTATTATAATCTCCCACCATAATAATAGTAGTCTATTGCTTGTAGGTTTAATCATTTATTATATATATTTTCAAACGTGGATCGTCATTATTTGGTCCGTAAAGGTTAATTAGCCATATCTGTTAATGGTCCAATAAAATATTAAAAAATCATCCATCTACAGAGGATATAACTTTACAATAGCTTTATTGTCCATAGTCACAGCAGACGACTTTGGAAAGTAGTAAACTTCACAAACATCATTTAGACAGTTTTTGTTACAGCATTAAATTTGTTAGCAAAGAGATTAATGGTGGCTAGATAGCCAGGTAAAGTTGTTGACTTTATTTAACAATCGCTCCTACACTCTTTTGTCCAAGAATGACAAGGTGTCTACAGTTTTGTTTACATTTAAGCAATTGTGAAACACCTTCAATGTGTTTTCCCTTTTCAATGTGTATTAGAAATCACCTCGGGCAATAAAAGTTTCCTATTGAACTTCAGAACAGAAGTGTTCTTTTGATCAGAGATGAATGATACAGGCTTCGTTTTTAAGCGAGTGAGAGTTCGTCATTCACATAACTGATAAATGAAACAGGCTTTGTTTTGAAGCGAGTGAGAGTTAGCCATCGACTTTACTGATAAAGGATATTCTAGAAATAACAAGATGCTTCTCTTTCATTTAAATGTTTCATTGCAGTAGCCTAGATTACCAATGGGCTACATTCGCTTTTACAGTCTTTGCACCTTGTACACTCTTAGAAAAAAAGGTGCTTTCTAGTACCTTAAAGGGGTTCTTTGGCAGTCCCTATAGGAGAACCTTTTGAAAAACCCTTTTTAGTTCCATGTAGAACCCTTTCCACAGTGGGTTCTACATGGAACTTAAAAGGGGTCTGCTATGGGGACAGCCGAAGAACCCCTTTTGGAACCCTTTTTTCTAAGAGTGTATATTTCCAAGAATTGTTCCTTGTCGTTGTAGGGGGATTTAATTTCCTGCTGCTGCTATTTCACCATCTCATGTTTTAGTTTTTAATTTCTTTTGATGTGATGTCTACAGGCCGCCAGGGCGATTCCTTAGAAGTTGGCAGTTCAAAATTACTAGTCAGAGTTAGTGCCACCCACAGACACATTTATCAGAGCTTATCCAGAGCGACTTACAGGACCAATCAGGGTTCAGTGCTGGAAAATAACAGTGACTTTCTATCGAGCCCCCACCCCTTGGCTTTCTGTCCGGCCCACACCCACTGGCTTCTGTCTGCACGTACTGGTTTTAGGCGTATGTGACGCAAATCGCTTGCTAGCCATGGTCCCAGTAATTTTCCACCCTATAGGCAACATCAAAACGCATTAAAAAAAACAACTAAGAAATACTTTAGGTTAAATTACCAGAGTTTTTCACATGGCCCATTAAGCTGTCAGTGTTGCTGTGCGGTATTACAGACGTAGTTTGAAATAGAGCAATGTTGGTGAGACTTGAAATTATTCTTGCTGAACATTTTAAAGCCTACATTTTAGGACTGGGACGATTTTCAGACCGAGACAAATATGGGTGATCAATATTTATTTATAGATAATATAGTCTACTATGGCCTAATCATATTTAGGAAGTACATTTCCTTGTAGCGATTACGGCCTCGATCTTCTTGGGTATGACGCTACAAGCTTGGCACACCTGTATTTAGGGAGTTTCTCCAATTCCTTTCTGCAGATCCTCTAAAGCTCTTTCAGGTTGGATGGGGAGCGTCTCTGCACAGTTATTTTCAGGTCTCTCCAGAGATGTTCGATCGGGTTCAAGTTCGGGCTCTGGCTGGGTCACTCAAGGACATTCAGAGACTTGTCCCGAAGCCACTCCTGCGTTGTTTTGACTGTGTGCTTAGGGTTGTTGTTCTGTTGAAAGGTGAACCTTCGCCCCAATCTGATGTCCTGAGCACTCTGGAGCAGGTTTTCATCAAGGATCTTTCTGTACTTTGCTCCGTTCATTTTTTCCTCGTTCCTGACTAGTCTCCCAGTCCCTGCTGCTGAAAAACATCCTCACAGCATCATGCTACCACCACCATGCTTCACCGTAGGGATGGTGCCAAGTTTCCTCCAGACGTGACAATGGAAACAGGATGCACCTGAGCTCATACCTAAGGGTCTGAATACTTTTATAGATTTGCAAAAACCTGTTTTCACTTCGTCATTATTGGGTATTGTCTGTAGATTGATGAGTTAGTGAGCATTTATCCTTTGCCAAGATAATCCATCCACCTGACAGGTGTGGCATACCAAGAAGCTGTTTAAACAGCATGATCATTACACAGGTGCACCTTGTGCTGGGGACAATAAAAGGCCACTCTAAAATGATCAACGGAAACAGGATGCAGCTGAGCTCAATTTCAAGTCTTAATACTTATGTAAATAAGATATTTCCTTATTAAAAAATATATATTCTAATGGTTTTTGCTCTGACATGCACTGTCAACTGTGGGACCTTGTATAGACAGGTGTGTGCCTTTCCAAATCATGTCTAATTAATTGAATCTACCACAGGTGGGCTCCAATTAAATTGTAGAAACATCTCAATTAAGTTGTAGAAGCATCTCAAGGATGATCAACGGAAACAGGATGCAGCTGAGCTCAATTTCAAGTCTTAATACTTACAATAAATATTCTACAATCCAGTTTTTTTCTTTTGTCATTATTGGGTATTGTGTGTAGGTTGATGAGAGGAAAAACTATTAAATCAATTTCATAATAAGGCTGTAACGTAACAAAATGTGGAAAAAGTTGAGGGGTCTGAATACTTTCCGAATGCACTGTTGGTGCAAGGGGGGGGGGGCCCAGGACCGACTTTAGGAAACCCCTGTTCTGGAGTCAGAGAAGCTGCACGTATCTAATTATAGACAAGTTGACTAACCGTATATCCTACCAAAATGTCGGAAATTACAAGCAGAAACATATCAAAATCAGGCAAAAGACATGGTGCAAAAAAATAATTCAGCTTACGGACAGGGGAGCTATAGGAGGGATGGGATCATTGTAACGGCTGGAATGGAATCAGTGGAATGGAGTCAACCACGTTGTTTCCATGTGTCTGACGTGTTTGGTTCCATCGATTCTATTCCAGCCGTTACCTTGACCCCCGTCATGCTCCTCCCACCAACCTCCTCTACCTACAGCTAATTTTTTTTATAAAGAAAATGTTAGGTGCTAGGGTGTTAGGGTCACATAAGTTCCAAAAGAATAAAGACATTACACATTTCATATTATGTATATATTCAGTGTTGTAATGATGTGCAAATGGTTAAAGTACAAAAGGGAAAATAAATAAACATAAATATGGGTTGTATTTACAATGGTGTTTGTCATTCACTGTTTTCCCTTTTCTTGTGGCAACAGGTTACAAATCTTGCTGCTGTAATGGCACACTGTGGTATTTCACCCAGTAGATATGGGGGTTTATCAAAATCGGGTTTGTTTTCAAATTCTTTGTGGATCTGTGTAATCTGAGGTAAATATATGTCTCTGATATGGTCATACATTTGGCAGGAGGTTAGGAAGTGCAGCTCAGTTTCCACCTCATTTTGTGGGCAGTGAGCACATAGCCTGTGTTCTCTTGAGAGCCAGGTCTCCAGGTTCATCTCTCTGTAGGTGATGGCTTTGTTGTGGATGACTCTTTTCTGGATTTTGATCATTAGCATGTCGTGTCGTTGGCATCATTAAAGTGAAGACTGTTATTTTATCAAATCAATTCTCTGTAATTATTATTACGTGATTAAACTAATCATGTAAATGTAATTAACTAGGAAGTCGGGGCACCAAGGAAAATCTTCAGATTACAAAGTTATAATTTTCCTAATACAACTCTACAGATATTTTAATATCTGATCAATTAGTCTTCTAATTAATGAATTATTCTTTACCTCACGTTAGTCTCATTCCAAACATCGTAAATTGTTGGTTATCTGCACTAACCCAGCCTTTACTATGAATCATCCATACACCATTTGGCTTAATAATTGATTTACTAACTAACTAAATCATCACAGAAATGCATAAACAAACAACACAGTAGATATGGTTACAAGGAAATGATAGGGGAGGTTCCCTAGTGGGCTTAGCCGATATGACGGCTTGGTGGACAAAGGGAAATGGGTGTGGTCTGAGAAGGGCAGGAATGATAAAACAGTCACTACACAGTTGATAATTATATTAATTGAAAAGCTAATCCTTTGCACATGAACTCTCACTCATTCCGGAATAATTGCAATCAATACATATTTACGCTCAGTTTGTCGTCGTGATCTCTGTTCGTCTGTCTGAATCGTCCGTCTTTCTGTTCGAAAGCTCATCCGCGCGTCTCTCTCTCTCTGCTTCCCTGAAGTATTTTGTGGTTAGAATGGATACTTCAGAGTACCCTTCAGAAATGTTCTCATAGGATAGATGTTTCGGCGGTTGTCGGTCCTCACATCTCACGTTGACATCATTTCTAGCTGCAGACTAGTAATTAGTATCTAAGATTTGCTCTTATTCTGTCGGGATCAATAGTCTCAGAGTTTAACCATTTCCCATCATTTATCTAATGCTCCACGTGGTATGGTTAGGAATTCAACAACCATTACAACCTTAAATTAGACTGATGTTTTTGTGGTCTCTATTCAAACCTTTGCCCCGTCAGCTGTCTGAGGTCAGCATGGTCTGAAGAGGATTTCTTCAGGTGGGGGTTTTATTCGTAACAGTAGAAAAGGGCTGTCCCATGAGCCAGATCATGTCTGTGCTCGTGGAGGCGGGCCAATGACGTAGTTAAACTTTAAAGGGAATACAATTCTCTCACATTAACATTATTACGTCATTTCACAAATAGTTTCATCTTTACTCATTCATTTTATACAATAATTAGACGCAAACCTCATAATGGAGGCACCTGTAAAAATAGAGTTATGGTAATGTGGCCGTATTGTCTTTCATGAGGTCACAAACATGAAACAAAACGGACCGGGTCGTAGCTGGCTTCTCCACCGGCTGTTTACACATTCTCCAAAATATGGATATTGTTCAGTTCTCAAGTTCTGTGATGTAGAAGAAGTTCCTTTGTTCTACTGTGAAACACTCTCTATATATACTGCATGGCCAGGAGGAGAGAGTCTCCTCCAGGAATTTACGACCTGAGATAACAGAACCTGGGTGTAGGAGGGAGAGAGAGGGATGCCACGCTCTATACCCAGATAGGGCCACGTCATGACAAGTGGCTAAGGTCCTAATTCTGCATGCAGAGTCTCAATTTGGTCTTTGTCCCATTTTGTGAAGTCTTGGTTGGTGAGCGGACCCCAGACCTCACAACCATAAAGGGCGATGGCTTCTATAACCGATTCAAGTATTTTTAGCCAGATCCTAATTGGTATGTCGAATTTTATGTTCCTTTTGATGGCATAGAATGCCCTTCTTACCTTGTCTCTCAGATCATTCAAAGCTTTGTGGAAGTTACCTGTGGTGCTGATGTTTAGGCCAAGGTATGTATCATTTTTTGTGTGCTCTAGGGCAACAGTGTCTAGATGGAATTTGTATTTGTGGTCCTGGCGACTGGACCTTTTTTGGAACACCATTATTTTGGTCTTACTGAGATTTACTGTCAAGGCCCAGTTCTGGCAGAATCTGTGCAGAAGATCTAGGTGCTGCTGTAGGCCCTCCTTAGTTGGTGACAGAAGCACCAGTTCATCAGCAAACAGTAGACATTTGACTTCAGAGTCTAGTAGGGTGAGGCCGGGTGCTGCAGACTGTTCTAGTGCACTCTCCAATTCGTTGATATATATTTTGAAGAGGGTGGGGCTTAAACTGCATCCCTGTCTCACCCCACAGCCCTGTGGGAAGAAATGTGTGTGTTTTTTTGCCAATTTTAACCGCACACTTGTTGTTTGTGTTCATGGATTTTATAATGTCGTATGTTTTTCCCCTAACACCACTTTCCATCCATTGGTATAGCAGACCCTCATGCCAAATTGAGTCAAAGGCTTTTTTGAAATCAGCAATGTGTGAGAAGACTTTGCCTTTGTTTTGGTTTGTTTGTTTGTCAGTTAGGGTTTGCAGGGTGAATACGTGGTCTGTCATATGATAATTTGGTAAAAAGCCAATTTGACATTTGCTCAGTACATTGCTTTCACTGAGGAAATGTAAGAGTCTGCTGTTAATGATAATGCAGCTGATTTTCCCAGTTTCATTGAGGATACCATCAACACCACAGGCTTTTTTGGGTTGGAGGGTTTTTATTTTGTCCTGTAGTTCATTCAAGGTAATTGGAGAATCCAGTTGGTTCTGGTCGTCTTTAACAGTTGATTCTAAGATTTCTATTTGATCATATGTTTTTGCTGTTTGGTCTTTGTTATTGAGCCAAAAAGTTTGGAGAAGGGGTTTACCCATATATCTCCATTTTGGATACATAATTCTTTGTGTTGTTGTTTAAGTATTTTCCCATAAGTGGGTTAGTCTATGGATTCTTAAGCTGATTTCTGACGTGCTGTTCTTTCTTTTTTCGTAGTGTGTTTCTGTTTTATTTTAGTGATTCACCATAGTGAAGGCATAGACTTCTCAATTTCATTCTTAGTTTTTTGCATTTTTCATCAAACCATTTGTCATTGTTGTTCGTTTTCTTCAGTCTTCTGTTTGACATTTTTTGATTTTATAGGTAACCTGAGAGGCCAACTATACTGTTAATGTTTTCTACTGCCAAGTTTACACCTTCACTATTACAGTGGAACGTTTTGTCCAGGAAGTTGTCCAAAGGAGATTGAATTTGTTGTTGCCTAAATGTTTTTTGGTAGGTTTCCACACTACATTCCTTCCATCTGTAGCATTTGTTTACATTACTCAGTTCCTTTGGCTTTGATGCCTCATGATTGAGTATTGCTTTGTTCAAGTAGACTGTAATTTTGCTGTGATCTGATAGAGGCGTCAGTGGGCTGACTTTGAACGCTCTGATAGACTCTTGGTTGAGGTCAGTGATAAAGTAGTCTACAGTACTACTGCTAAGAGATGAGCTATAGGTGTACCTACCATAGGAGTCCCCTCGAAGCCTGCCATTAACTATGTACATACCCAGCGTGCGACAGATCTGCAGGAGTTGTGACCTGTTTTTGTTGGTTAAGTTGTCATAGTTGTGTCTAGGGGGTCATATGGTGGAGGGAATGCTTTCACCCCCAGGCAGGTGTTTGTCCTCCTGTGTGCTGAGGGTGTCAGGTTCTTGTCCGGTTCTGGCATTTAGGTCGCCACAGACTGGTACATTTCCCCGGGCCTGGAAATGATTGATTTCCCCCTCCAGGATGGAGAAGCTGTCTTCATTAAAATATGGGGATTCTAGTGGGGGGATATAGGTGGCACACAGGACTTTTTCTCAGTGAAGATCATTTCCTTTTGAATTTCTAGCCAAATGTAAAATGTTTCTGTTTTGATTAATTTAATTGAGTGAGTTAGGTCTGCTCTATACCAAATTAGCATACCCCCTGAGTCCCTTCCCCGTTTCACACCTGGTAGTTTGGTGGATGGGACTACCAGCTCTCTGTAATCTAGAGGGCAACCAGTGGGTCCGTCTCCTCTATACCATGTTTCTTACAGGATGACATTCTCTCTCTCTTTCTCTCTCTCTCTCTCTCTCTTGCTCTCTATCTCTCTTTCTGTCTCTATCTCTCTTGCTCTCTCTCTCTCTCTCTTGCTCTCTATCTCTCTCTCTCTTGCTCTCTATCTCTCTCTTTCTCTCTGTCTCTATCTCTCTGCTTACACACAGACTCAGAGTGTGGCCGCTCGTCCCAGGAGTCTGGTGGGTCATATGAAGGACGAAGAGCCCAGGAGGGGGAGGAGCGCAACGGACACTCTGCCAGGTGAACACACACACACACACACACACACACACACACACACACACACACACACAGGCACACTAATGTATCAACTTACAATAACATTACTTACATGCACTCATTTACACATAAACAGCACTTATAGTTACATATGGTACATCCCACACACTCATGTTTATACACTTTCTCTCTCTCACACACACACACACTAGTGGTGCCCTGGCCCCCTTTAGCTGTGTCAGACTGTAGGAGAGGGAGGATCACGTGACTGAGTGTGACATTCTTCGCTGAGAGTGACATGTCAGTACTGGAATGTCTGGACAGATTTTCTCTCTATCACTCCTTCTTTCTCCTGCTCTGTCTCTCTCCCTCTCTCTTTCTTTTACAGTCTCTCCCTCCTCTTTCCTTTACAGTCTCTCCTCTCCTTTTACAGTCTCTCCCTCTCCTTCTTTTTCACCCTGCCTCTCTCCTTTTCTTTCTCTGTCTCTCTCCCTCTTTCTTTTACAGTCTCTCTCCATCTTTCCTTCTTTTATAGTCTCTCTCCCTCTCTTTCTTTTACACAGAGAGAGAGAGAGAGACACAGAGAGAGAGAGAGAGAGACACAGAGAGAGAGAGAGAGACAGAGAGGATATAGGACTAGCAGTATTACTGTTGAGAGCAATGAGACCAGAGCAAGCAGTGGAAAGGAGGAAACGACAGACAGTAGAAGAGAGAAGGACTGAGGGCTTGAGTCAGAGAAGGCAGGGAGGAAGAGGGGGGGGGACTACACTAATGTTACAGGCTTTGGGTTTTCCATTTATATTTTGAGGTTGGACCTTAGCACATTAGCAATTGGAGCGCACCGTTTGATGGCACCTTGTTAGTCAGTATGTGTTACACCTGTGCTGGCCCAGGTGATATTTAAGAGTGGCTGGCCCAGGTGATATTTAAGAGTGGCTGGCCCAGGGGATATTTAAGAGTGGCTGGCCCAGGGGATATTTAAGAGTGGCTGGCCCAGGTGATATTGAAGAGTGGCTGGCCCAGGTGATATTTAAGAGTGGCTGGCCCAGGTGATATTTAAGAGTGGCTAGCCCAGGATATATTTAAGAGTGGCTGTGATATTTAAGAGTGGCTGGCCCAGGTGATATTTAAGAGTGGCTGGCCCAGGGGATATTTAAGAGTGGCTGGCCCAGGTGATATTTAAGGTGGCTGGCCCAGGTGATATTTAAGAGTGGCTAGCCCAGGATATATTTAAGAGTGGCTGGCCCAGGGGATATTTAAGAGTGGCTGGCCCAGGATATATTTAAGAGTGGCTGGCCCAGGTGATATTTAAGAGTGGCTGGCCCAGGGGATATTTAAGAGTGGCTAGCCCAGGTGATATTTAAGAGTGACTGGCCCAGGTGATATTTAAGAGTGGCTGGCCCAGGTGATATTTAAGAGTGGCTGGCCCAGGGGATATTTAAGAGTGGCTGGCCCAGGTGATATTTAAGAGTGGCTGGCCCAGGTGATAGCCCAGGTGATATTTAAGGTGACTGGCCCAGGTGATATTTAAGAGTGGCTGGCCCAGGTGATATTTAAGAGTGGCTGGCCCAGGTGATATTTAAGAGTGGCTGGCCTAGGTGATATTTAAGAGTGGCTGGCCCAGTGCTCCAGTTGTCTTGAGAGATGTGGAGGGTTAACTCCTTTAGTTGTCTCTCCCTATTTGATTTCTACACAAACAATCCTTTATCTGACCGTCCCTGTTTTCATTGTGCTCCACTGTTTGGTTTGCTTCCTGCCTTTAAGTTCGGTGTGGGTGTTTCTTTTGTTTGCCTCTTCTTGGGCAAATTTAGTGGGTCTCATGGTGGGTGTCTTTTAGGTCCTAGTTGTTCTTTGCTAGTCAACTTTCAGTGGACAGTCCCATGAGTGTCTTTCAGAACCCCTCCTTAAACCCAACCTGTTTTGTTTTGGTTGTTGTCAGTGACTCTTTGTTAGTTCCCCTCTTTTGTTTTTGTTTCCCGGGGAACTTAATACTAATCTGTGACTTAGCACTAGCCAGGCGGTGTGTGACATGCGTTTAAACGAGCAGTCGACAAAGGGGCTCATTCAGTCAGACCTTTTTTTTGTCCAAATCCCACAGGAGCTTGACTTCTGTGTCTCCCCGCGTGTAATGAGCCTAGGAAATTACACTTAAATCAAGCACTCTGCTCCCCAGGAATTCCTACAGCTAATGTAAAAATGCCTTCACTTCAACCCTCTGCCTGCATGGAAGGCAGTTTCCTCTCTCTAGGTAGAAAATTAAGTGGTATCGATTGTAACTGTGACTTTATTGCAGCTCAAATGGGTGGGATTGCTGTTCTATAGGACTTTATTTTGGCTCCATTGTGGTGCAGAGGTTGCTACTTTTGTGGACTCCATTTTGGTTCGACTGGGGTATCAAAGCCACAGTTTCTTGCTGAGACATGGGGTCCATTAGGCTCTACTAGCCACTCATAGGGGCCAGTTTATAATTCCTATGATTGTGTTGTGATGATGATTTATAACAGTGATTGATCAGGAATTATCTTCGGCCACTCCTCTCAGGATTTGTCTCACATTCTCTGTGGAATAACAAGTAACACAGACACACAGGAGAGTGTTGATTGATATTTATACCAGACATCCAACACCACAAACCATTTTTAAAGGGATGGAATCAGAGGCTGGGATTACGAGTCAAATACGATACCTGGAGGCGTAAGTGAAATAGAATCTTTCCATTGTCTTGTTCAGTGGCCTATCAAATCACAGTTAGGCTCATTATGATGACAGATGGATCATATTCAACGGACCAATGCCAACTGCCCTGAGATTGTCTGAAATCCAAGCCGCCTGTTTAATTAAGGAATCAAAGAATGAACAATTATTGGCATGATTTGAGATCATTGTCCGACAAGATAAGGCCTACTGTACACACTCACATCCATTGTCTTTGAGCAGGGGCTACAGTAGATAGAGATACAACATAACTGTCCATCTATATGTAGATACAACAGATCTATCTATCTAGACGTAGATACAACAGAACTATCTATCTAGATGTAGATACAACAGAACTATCTATCTAGATGTAGATACAACAGAACTATCGATCTAGACGTAGATACAACAGATATTTTCAGCAAAATGATACACTCTCATTGTCCTCCTATTTCAAAATCAACTCATTCTTTCCCACCACTAACAAATAATCCCCATAAAGGGATACAGTGTTACATTAATACAGTGTTACATTAATACAGTGTTACAGTTATACAGTAATACAGTAATACAGTGTTACATTAATACAGTGTTACATTAATACAGTGTTACAGTTATACAGTAATACAGTAATACAGTGTTACATTAATACAGTGTTACATTAATACAGTGTTACAGTTATACAGTAATACAGTGTTACATTAATACAGTGTTACATTAATACAGTGTTACAGTTATACAGTAATACAGTAATACAGTGTTACATTAATACAGTGTTACATTAATACAGTGTTACAGTTATACAGTAATACAGTAATACAGTGTTACATTAATACAGTGTTACAGTAATACAGTGTTACAGTTATACAGTAATACAGTGTTACAGTAATACAGTGTTACAGTTATATAGTAATACAGTGTTACAGTTATATAGTAATACAGTGTTACAGTAATACAGTGTTACAGATATATAGTAATACAGTGTTACAGTTATATAGTAATACAGTGTTACAGATATATAGTAATACAGTGTTACAGTTATATAGTAATACAGTGTTACAGTAATACAGTGTTACAGTTATATAGTAATACAGTGTTACAGTTATATAGTTAGTGTTACAGTTATATAGTAATACAGTGTTACAGTTATATAGTAATACAGTGTTACAGTTATATAGTAATACAGTGTTACAGATATATAGTAATACAGTGTTACAGTTATATAGTAATACAGTGTTATAGTTATATAGTAATACAGTGTTACAGTAATACAGTGTTACAGTAATACAGTGTTACAGATATATAGTAATACAGTGTTACAGTTATATAGTAATACAGTGTTACAGTTATATAGTAATACAGTAATACAGTGTTACAGTTATATAGTAATACAGTGTTACAGATATATAGTAATACAGTGTTACAGATATATAGTAATACAGTGTTACAGTTATATAGTAATACAGTGTTACAGTTATATAGTAATACAGTGTTACAGTAATAGTGTTACAGTAATACAGTGTTACAGTTATATAGTAATACAGTGTTACAGATATATAGTAATACAGTGTTACAGTTATACAGTAATACAGTAATACAGTGTTACATTAATACAGTGTTACATTAATACAGTGTTACAGTTATACAGTAATACAGTGTTACAGTAATACAGTGTTACAGTTATATAGTAATACAGTGTTACAGTTATATAGTAATACAGTGTTACAGATATATAGTAATACAGTGTTACAGATATATAGTAATACAGTGTTACAGTTATATAGTAATACAGTGTTACAGTTATATAGTAATACAGTGTTACAGTAATACCGTGTTACAGTAATACAGTGTTACAGTTATATAGTAATACAGTGTTACAGATATATAGTAATACAGTGTTACAGTTATATAGTAATACAGTGTTACAGTTATATAGTAATACAGTGTTACAGTTATATAGTAATACAGTGTTACAGTAATACAGTGTTACAGTAATACAGTGTTACAGTTATATAGTAGTACAGTGTTACAGATATATAGTAATACAGTGTTAGAGATATATAGTATTAGTGTTAACAATGTTAGTGTTACAGTTATATAGTAATACAGTATTACAGTTATATAGTAATACAGTGTTACAGATATATAGTAATACAGTTATATAGTAATACAGTGTTATAGTAATACAGTGTTACAGTAATACAGTGTTACAGTTATATAGTAATACAGTGTTACAGTTATATAGTAATACAGTGTTACAGTTATATAGTAATACAGTGTTACAGTTATAAAGTAATAGTGTTACAGTAATACCGTGTTACAGTAATACAGTGTTACAGTTATATAGTAATACAGTGTTACAGTAATACAGTGTTACAGTTATATAGTAATACAGTGTTACAGTTATATAGTAATACAGTGTTACAGTTATATAGTAATACAGTGTTACAGTTATAAAGTAATAGTTAAGTAATACCGTGTTACAGAGTGTTAGTTATTTAGTGATACAGTGTTACAGTGTTACAGTTATATAGTAATACAGTGTTACAGTTATATAGTAATACAGTGTTACAGTAATACAGTGTTACAGTTATATAGTAATACAGTGTTACAGATATATAGTAATACAGTGTTACAGTTATATAGTAATACAGTGTTACAGTTATATAGTAATACAGTGTTACAGTTATATAGTAATACAGTGTTACAGTTATATAGTAATACAGTGTTACAGTAATACAGTGTTACAGTAATACAGTGTTACAGTAATACAGTGTTACAGTTATATAGTAATACAGTGTTACAGTAATACAGTGTTACAGTTATATAGTAATACAGTGTTACAGTTATATAGTAATACAGTGTTACAGTTATATAGTAATACAGTGTTACAGTTATATAGTAATACAGTGTTACAGTTATATAGTAATACAGTGTTACAGATATAGTAATACAGTGTTACAGTAATACAGTGTTACCCCCTGTCCTGATAATGACTTGACTGCATGGCTCACCTTCTAACCTTAACCCTTCCCCCATGGCCCTGCCCTCAACAGTGATAATGACTTGACTGCATTGCTCACCTTCTAACCTTTAACCCCTCCCCCCTGACCCTTCCCCCCTGACCCTGTCCTCAGCATTGATAATGTCCCCGGGTTTACAAGCCGGCCCAAGATTCCCCGCACGCCGGAGAGTGATGCACCAGGCGTGGATCCTCGGAGGGGTCGCGTTGTCCCGCCACTGGCCCCCCAGTTCTCCCAGTCTGAGCCCCAGCAGAGCAGCAGCCGACCTGGATCAGGGGCCTCCGTCACAGTGGGAGGGCCAGGGGGTGGCAGACAGAGTGAGTGTGAACTGTGAAGTCTTAAACATCACAGCTCTCTTTCTAACTCTCTCTCTCTCTCTCTCTCTCTCTCGCTCTCGCTCTCGCTCTCTCTGAGCCATGGGCAAGCCAAACATTGCCAATAAAAAATACTAAATTCACAATTAATAAGGCCTAAAAAAAGACATTGAATAATTAGAATCAAATATGAAAATTAAACAACTTATTTTGAATAAGCTGTGGCTAATGCCACAAACACAACAGAATAGTTACAAGGACTTCAGTTTTAACAGCATTTTACCCTCTCATAAAATATAGGCATTACTTTTCACAGACAAGATGCAGATGTCTTACATGAAATGATCATATAGATTTGGATGCAGTGTGCCCAAACCATGTCTAAATACGTGGGTGTATAATATTAAGGAAACGTAGACAATGGAGGGTTTTACGCACATCCAAACTTTTTACAGGAGCTGGACAAAGATCCAATGTATAGAGAAAGGAGGATATACTGCTCCCAGATGTAATGGTTTGTAAAAAATCATGGAACCGTCTTACAGATCGCATTTGCACTACAGAAATAGCAGGACGGCTAATGAATTGCATTGCATGCGAGCCATGGACGTTTTCACCATAAATCCGTGGATGGTGAATCCTTCTAATAAGTTTGTTTTGTAATCAAATGAAACAAAAAAAAACAGGATGTTTTTTAACCTCTCTAGGGGGTGTGGGATGCTAGCATCCCACCTGGCCGACATCTGGTAAAATTGCAGAGCGCCAAATTCAAAAACAGAAATACTCATAATAAAAATTCAAAAAACATACAAGTGTTAATCCAACCGTTGTGTCAGATTTCAAAAAGGCTTTACGGCGAAAGCATACCATGCGATTATCTGAGGACAGCGCACGGCACACAAAACATTACAAACAGTTACCAGCCAAGTAGAGGAGTGACAAAAGTCAGAAATAGCGATAAAATTAATCACTTACCTTTGATGGTCTTCATATGGTTGCACTCACAAGACTCCCAGTTACCCACTGAGTTTATGAACGCCCAGAGCACACTCTGGCACTCCAGATAACATTACCAAAATCGATATTAGAAGTTGATCAACTTTCAAAGTACAATCAATCAATCAATCAAATGTATTTATAAAGCCCTTTTTACATCAGCTAATGTAAAGTGCTGTACAGAGACCCAGCCTAAAACCCCAAACAGCAAGCAATGCAGATGTAGAAGCACGGTGGCTCTGAAAAACTCCCTAGAAAAGCCAGAACCTAGGAAGAAATGTAGAGGAACCAGGCTATGAGAGGTGGCCAGTCCTCTGCTGGCTGTGCCGGGTGGAGAATTACCTTCCCATTGTTCCGCAACTATATTGTATCATATACACATTTCTAGTCTCTACTTTTATCCAACGTAAAAAACTAAGATTTGCTACATCAGCCCGAATTGAGCCAGTTGGTCACATACTGTTATGTTACAGCCTTGTCCTAAAATTGATTAAATTGGGGGTGTTTCCATCAGAGAGGGCCACTCAAGGACATTCCCGAAGCTACTCCTGCGTTGTCTCCTGCGTTGTGTGCTTAGGGTCGTTGTCCTGTTGAAAGGTGAACCTTTGCCCCAGTCTGAGGTCCTGAGCCCTCTGGAGCAGGTTTTCATCAAGGATCTCTCTGTACTTTTCTTTCCCTCTATCCTGACTAGTCTCCCAGTCTCTGCCACTGTAAAACATCCCCACAGCATGATGCTGCCACCACCATGCTTCACTGTAGGGATGAGGTCAGGATTCCTCCAGTTGTTGATGTTTGGCATTCAGACCAATGAATTCAATCTTGGTTTCATCAGACCAGAGAATCTGGTTTCTCATGTCCTGAGAGTCCTTTAGGTGCATTTGGCAAACTCCAAGCAGGCTGTCATGTGGCTTTTACTGAGGAGTTATACTACTATAAAGGCCTGCAGAGTGCTGCGGAGATGGTTGTCCTTCTGGAAGGTTCTCCCATCTCCACAGAGGAGCTCTATCAGAGTGACCATCGGGTTCTTGGTCACCTCCCTGACCAAGGCTTTTCTCCCCCGATTGCTCAGTTTGTCCGGGCGGCCAGCTCTAGGAAGAGTCTTGGTGGTTCCAAACTTATTCAATTTAAGAATGATGGAGGCCACTGTGTTCTTGGGGACCTTCAATGCTGCAGACATTTTTTGGTACCCTTCCCCAGATCTGTTCCTCGACACAATCCTGTCTCTGAACTCTACGGACAATTTATTCGACCTCATGGCTTGGTTTTTGTTCTGACATGCACTGTCAACTGTGAGACCTTATATAGACAGGTGTGTGCTTTTCCAAATCATGTCCAATCAATTGAATTTACCACAGGTGGACTCCAATCAAGTTGTAGAAACATCTCAAGAATGATCAGTGGAAACAGGATGCACCTGAGCTCATACCTAAGGGTCTGAATACTTTTATAGATTTGCAAAAACCTGTTTTCACTTCGTCATTATTGGGTATTGTCTGTAGATTGATGAGTTAGTGAGCATTTATCCTTTGCCAAGATAATCCATCCACCTGACAGGTGTGACATACCAAGAAGCTGTTTAAACAGCATGATCATTACACAGGTGCACCTTGTGCTGGGGACAATAAAAGGCCACTCTAAAATGTGCAGTTTTGTCAACCAACACAATGCAACAGATTTCTCAAATGAAGGGAGTGTGCAATTGGCATGCTGACCGCAGGAATTTCTGCCAGAGCTGTTGCCAGAGAATTGAATGTTACGTCCAACCGGCCTCACAACAGCAGACCACGTGTAACCAGGCCAGTCCAGGACCTCCACATCCGGCTTCTTCACCTGCGGGATCATCTGAGACCAGCCACCCAGACAGCTGATGAAAATTTGGGTTTGCACAATCGTAGAATTTTTGCACACACTGTCAGAGACTGTCTCAGGGAAACTCATCTACATGCTCATCGTCCTCACCGGGGTCTTGACCTGACTGCAGTTCAGCGTTGTAACCGACTTCAGTGGGCAAATGCCACTGGCATGCTGGAGAAGTGTGCACTTCACGGATGAATCCCGGTTTCAACTGTACCGGACAGATGGCAGACGGTGTGTATAGCGTCGTGTGGGCAAGAGATTTGCTGATGTCAACATTGTGAACAGGCATAAGCTACGGACAACAAACACAATTGCGTTTTATCTTTGGCAATTTGAACGCACGGAGATACCGTGACAAGATTCTAAGGCCCGTTGTTGTGCCATTCATCCATCACTGTCACCTCATGTTTCAGCATGATAATGCACAGTCCCATGTTGCAAGGATCTATACACAATTCCTAGAAGCTGAATATGTCCCAGTTCTTCCATGGCTTTCATACTCACCAGACATGTCACCCAAAAGTTTGGGATGCTCTGGGTCGACATGTATGACAGCATGTTCCAGTTCCCACCAATATCCTGCAACTTCACACAATTCCACAGGCCACAATCAATAGCCTGATCAGGCAAATGGTGGTCACACCAGATACTGACTGGTTTTCTGATCCACGCCCCTACCTTTGTTTTAAAGGTATCTGTGACCAACAGATGCATATCTGTATTCCCAGTCATATGAAATCCATAGATTAGGGCCTAATGAATTTATTTCAATTGACCGATTTCCTTTATATAAACTGTAACTCAGTAAAATCATTGAAATTGTGGCATGTTGCATTTATATTTTTGCTCAGTGTACATGCCAAGTGGTTAACTAACGTGTGTTTGACAACAGTACCTCCTTGGTACCCATAACCCCCTGGGGGATGTTGAATGATTTGTACCAGGATGTTCTGGTGTCATTCACTACGGGCATTTTTTTTTTGCCTCTCATTCGGTGCTGGCTGTTGTAGGCCAAGCTTTTAATTGGTCCTCTTTGGTGGGTGATTTTGTTGTTGTTGTTGTGATCCACCCTAATCACGGGCTACTGTTAACCTGGGTAGACAAGAAGTGGAATGATAACACAAACAGGTCTGCTACCCAGGCTGTTTCCCCAACATTTTGTCATTCTAAGGTAGTGCGCCCCCAAAAAAAGCAGCATCCTGTGCTATAAATGTTACGCTTTTCTACTGAAGCCAATCACAGGGAAACGGATTGGGAGAAGAACCTATCGTCTGGCCCCGGTGGACTTTTAGCTGGAGGTCAGGAATCTTACAGTTGCTCTAACACTTAGTGCGTGTGTTGTATTGTGTATTTACGTACACTATTCAGTAAATTAATTGTTCAGATTATTTCTGTGGCTGTTGTATAACACTAAGCATGATGTGACAGAATGGATATTTTAGCTCAAAGTATTCTGAACAGAATGGCTCTTTTAACTCAGTGTTGTGGACAGAATGCCTCTTTAAGCTCAAAGTGTTCTGGACAGAATGCCTCTAATCTCAAAGTGTTCTGGACAGAATGCCTCTAATCTCAAAGTGTTCTTGACGGAATGGCTCTTTTAACTCAGTGGTGTGGACAGAATGGCTCTTTAATCTCAAAGTGTCCTGGACAGAATGTCTCTTTTAACTCAGTGATGTGGACAAAATGTCTCTTAACTCAGTATTGTGGACAGAATGTCTCTTAACTCAGTATTGTGGACAGAATGTCTCTTAACTCAGTATTGTGGACAGAATGTCTCTTAACTCAGTGTTGTGGACAGAATGTCTCTTAACTCAGTGTTGTGGACAGAATGTCTCTTAACTCAGTGTTGTGGACAGAATGTCTCTTAACTCAGTGTTGTGGACAGAATGTCTCTTAACTCAGTGTTGTGGACAGAATGTCTCTTAACTCAGTATTGTGGACAGGATGTCTCTTAACTCAGTATTGTGGACAGAATGTCTCTTAACTCAGTATTGTGGACAGAATGTCTCTTAACTCAGTGTTGTGGACAGAATGTCTCTTAACTCAGTGTTGTGGACAGAATGTCTCTTAACTCAGTGTTGTGGACAGAATGTCTCTTAACTCAGTGTTGTGGACAGAATGTCTCTTAACTCAGTGTTGTGGACAGAATGTCTCTTAACTCAGTGTTGTGGACAGAATAGCTCTTTTAACTCAGTGTCGTGGACAGATTGGCTCTTTTAAGCTCAAAGTGTTCTGGACAGAATGTCTCTTTTAACTCAGTGTTGTGGACAGAATAGCTCAAAGGGCAGGCAGACAAGGCAGGCCTATGTGTGCCTGTGGTGTGTGTCATATTATTACACAAGCCATTGTGTCATGCCTCATCTGTCAAAAGCAAAGCCATTTCAAAACTAACAAAACATGACAGCAATATTGGCTTACGCCTTCAAACCACACACTGATCTTATTGCTAGCACAATGGCTAATGTTGGGAAAGCTTTTATTAGACTTTAAAATAAGCCGTATTGACATAATGGCTACCAAGTAGATCTCGTGCTGTCTTCTCAAAGATCAGCGATTGGGCAACGTTTTAGATACCGTGTTAGCTTTATTGCGTGCTTCCTGATAAAGCTATGACACGTCTTAATTGAACATAGAGATAAGATGGATGGACAGTCTCTTGTTTGCAGTGTGATCTCTTAGTCCCGAGATAACATATTGGGTCTTTTCTCTCTCTCTCTCTCTCTCTCTCTCTCTCTTTCTCTCTGGGTCTATCTTTCTCTCTCTCTCTCTCTCTGTCTCTCCTTCACTGTCTTTAATACATTTGGAAGTCATTGTTATGATTCTCTATAGGGGGATGGACCTTCTACACTGTAGTTTAACATGACTCTATAGGGGGATGGACCTTCTACACTGTAGTTTAACATGACTCTATAGGGGGACGGACCTTCTACACTGTAGTTTAACATGACTCTATAGGGGGATGGACCTTCTACACTGTAGTTTAACCTGCCTCTATAGGGTGATGGATCGTATGAACTATAGTTTAACTTGGAGCCGTCAGTGGAAGCTAATAATGACCCTATACATCAACATGATGGTTCATTATAAAGCCTGTCTCAGTCAGCCCAGAGATGGGGATCTCACTCGTTGTTTGATTATGCTCATTTGAAGTAAGCTTCAAAGTGTCATGGACGTGATTGTTCAGTAGTCAGGAAATCAGGAATTCCAGCATTTCGGACATACTCCTTTTGTAATTCATTGAATTGACCTTCCCTAAACCAAACTAGGAGTTTGTAAGTTTTATATTAGTTAGAGCTAACCCGGTAATGAAGTAACGGCTCAAAATGTTTTGTTGGAAAGAGTGGTCATCAAGGACCAGGTTTATAAGGAAACACTGCTGTGACTGACAGAGCTGCTTCAGAAGGTCACTAAGAGGTGTTAGCTAGTCACCCTTGACTGGTCCACCCAGTGATCTGAGCTACAACAGCAAGTGCTGCAACGTTAGTGAGCAGACAGAGACCTGGGTCGTATTCCAGGAATCTTGGATTCCTGATCCAAGATGGCGTAGCAGTGCAGACGTGTTTTGTTCGTCCTCTCGTGTACCTTTGTCTTTTTTCGTCTTTTTTTGCATATATTTCAATTTTATTTTCAATATCTTCTCCATTTTAGTTAAATTATACCTTCCGGTAACCTGCCTCACCCAATGTGATACAGAACCGCTATTATTTGTCATTTTTAGACCTTATAGCAAGAACCACAGCCATCAGAAGCTAACCAGCTAATTAGCTACAAGCTATTTAGTCATTGTTAGCCACTGCTAGCGGCCTTTACCTTCTGCACAGCTAGCTAGCACCCACCGAGGTACCCTGTACAGAAGATATCCCTAAGGCCCACCTCCCGGCCTACTCAGTCGTTCACCCGGACTCCACCCAAAGACGGCTAGAATACACTACTCCACCGGATCCTTGCCGTAAGCTCTGGACCTTGGCACCAGATCACTGCTGCTGCCGAGTGGCTATAGTGGCTAACACCTCTGTCCCGAAGCTAGCACCAGTTAGCCGTGAGCCAGGTGCATCCCCCGGATAGAAAACTAAATTACTACAACTACAATACCTCTTTCGCCACCTGGCTGGGATCCTTAGTCGACACAGCGCCCCGCCGCACCACCACGACAGCTCTGCCGACGAACACTCCATCCGCTGTGCCTTCAACCGGCCTCCGTCGGAGCAGACGCTTCTACTAGCCCCGGGCTATTCCCACCTCCCACACATGCGGTGATCTCACCCATTATAACCAGCTTATCCAGAGATACAACCTCTCTAATCATCACTCAGTGCCTGGGCTTACCTCCGCTGTACCTGCACCCCACCATACCCCTGTCTGCACATTATGCCCTGAATCTATTCTACCACGCCCAGAAATCTGCTCCTTTTATTCTTTGTCCCCAACGCTCTAGGTGACCAATTTTGATAGCCTTTAGCCGTGACTTCATCCTACTCCTCCTCTGTTCCTCGGGCGATGTGGAGATAAACCCAGGCCCCACGTGTCCCCAGGCACCCTCATTTGTTGACTTCAGTGATCGAAAAAACCTTGGCTTCATGCATGTCAACATCAGAAGCCTCCTCCCTAAGTTTGTTTTACTCACTGCTTTAGCACACTCTGCCAACCCTGATGTCCTTGCCGTGTCTGAATCCTGGTTTAGGAAGGCCACCAAAAAATCTGAGATTTCCATACCCAGCAACAACATTTTCCGTCAAGATAGAACTGCCAAAGGGGGAGGAGTTGCAATCTACTGCAGAGATAGCCTGCAAAGTTCTGTCATACTTTCCAGGTCTATACCCAAACAGTTTTAACTTCTAATTAAAAAAATTAACCTCTCCAGAAATAAGTCTCTCACTGTTGCCGCCTGCTATCGACCCACCCCCCCTCCGCTCCCAGCTGTGCCCTGGACACCATTTGTGAATTGATCACCCCCCATCTAGCTTCAGAGTTTGTTCTGTTAGGTGACCTAAACTGGGATATGCTTAACACCCCGGCAGTCCTACAATCTAAGCTAGATGCCCTCAATCTCACACAAATCATCAAGGAACCCACCAGGTACAACCCTAAATCCATAAACATGGGCACCCTCATAGACATTATCCTGACCAACTTGCCCTCCAAATACACCTCCGCTGTTTTCAATCAGGATCTCAGCGATCACTGCCTCATTGCCTGTATCTGCTATGGGTCCGCGGTCAAACTACCACCCCTCATCACTGTCAAACGCTCCCTAAAACACTTCTGTGAACAGGCCTTTCTAATTTACCTGGCCCTGGTATCCTGGAAGGATATTGACCTCATCCCGTCAGTCGAGGATGCCTGGTCATTCTTTAAAAGTAATTTCCTCACCATCTTAGATAAGCATGGCCCGTTCAAAAAAATGCAAAACTAAGAACAGATATAGCCCTTGGTTCACTCCAGACCTGACTGCCCTTGACCAGCACAAAAACATCCTGTGGCGGACTGCCATAGCATCAAATAGTCCCCACGATATGCAACTTTTCAGGGAAGTCAGGAACCAATACACGCAGTCGGTCAGGAAAGCAAAGGCTAGCTTTTTCAAGCAGAAATTCGCATCCGGTAGCTCTAACTCCAAAAGGTTTTGGGACACTGTAAAGTCCATGGAGAACAAGAGCACCTCCTCCCAGCTGCCCACTGCACTGAGGCTAGGTAACACGTTCACCACTGATAAATCCATGATAATCGAAAATTTCAATAAGCATTTCTCAACGGCTGGCCATGCCTTCCTCCTGGCTACTCCAACCCCGGCCAACAGCTCCGCCCCCCCGCATCTACTTGCCCAAGCCTCCCCAGCTTCTCCTTCACCCATATCCAGACAGCAGATGTTCTGAAAGACCTGCAAAACCTGGACAAATCAGCTGGGCTAGACAATCTGGACCCTCTCTTTCTAAAACTATCCGCCGCCATTGTTGCAACCTCTATTACCAGCCTGTTCAACCTCTTTCGTATCGCCCGAGATCCTAAAAGATTGGAAAGCTGCCACGGTCATCCCCCTCTTCAAAGGGGGTGACACTCTAGACCCAAACTGCTATAGACCTATATCTATCCTGCCCTGCCTATCTAAAGTCTTCGAAAGCCAAGTTAATAAACAGATCACTGACCATTTCGAATCCCACCGTACCTTCTTCGCTGTGCAATCCGGCTTCCGAGCCGGTCACGGGTGCACCTCAGCCACGCTCAAGGTACTAAGGTGGATCAGGGAATCTGCTTTGCTTTATCTTGGCCAGGTCGCAGTTGCAAATGAGAACTTGTTCTCAACTAGCCTACCTGGTTAAATTAATTAATTAATTAGTGCAAACCGGGGCAAAACATTTTGCAACAGAAAAAAAACCCAGCATTTCTTATTGAAGGTAATTCAAATAGTCCCTCCTTTTCAGTACCATTTTCTTCCGTTTGGTGCCTAAAAACGTGGACTGAAAACGTGTTATATTGTCGACCTGCAGAGCGCCCCCTGAAGGCAATAACAGATCCCCTGTTGTGTCGCTATGTCGACCAGAGCAGGTGGAAGAATGTGATGATGTGCTTGCATCATACACACACACACACACACACACACACGCTGACCCACTTGCTCATTGATAATCGATGTGATGATGAAATAGTACTTAATTTTGCAGAAGGCCTCCATTCTTTTGATAGTCACTAGTGGTATAGAGTTCCAACCTGGTCTCATAGACACATATTAAATGTAAATCCTGGGACACTCAAATTAGTATGATGTGTCACATTTGGTATGGTTACATAAGATAGACGTTTACTTAAGGAAATAGTGAAAATAGGATGGATTGGTCGGCGAACGTGTAAATCAAATCACATTTTATTTGTCACATGCACCGAATACAGTGATATGCTTACTTACAAGCCCTTAACCAACAATGCAGTTTTAAGAAAAATAAGTGTTAAGTAAAGAATGGAAATTGTTTAATAAAAATAACAAATAGTTAAAGAGCAGCAGTAAAGTAACAGTAGCAAGGCTAATATACAGGGGGTAACGGTTCAAAGGTTGCGTGTTCAAATCTCATCACGTACAATTTTTTGCTAATTAGCAACTTTGCAATTACTTAACATGTTAGCGAACTCTTCCCCTAACCTTAATCCTTTAATCTAACTCCTAACCTTAACACTAACCGCTAACACATAGCCTAGCTAATGTTACTGTTAGCCACCTAGCTAACATATTCTACATTTGACTTTTTTTTTTTATATATTGTACGAATTGCAGTTTGTTATACAGTATATCATACAAAATGGATGATGGACATCCACAAATGAATACATAATTCGGAGTATCTCCCGGTTTTACATTTGATTATTTACCTAAACCCCTCCAGTCGTCAAGGTTGAGAGTTCCCAAATAAGGTTTCAGCGAAAAAGGAAGTTCGGTTGAATGAGTTGTTTCCCTGGAAACCGGATACATCCGATTGTTGGTAACTTCGCTACGGGTGATGTACGGGTAACAGGGTTGACGTGTTATGTACAACCAGCTCACCTACTTTGCCTATTAGTTGTTCAATTTTTGTTTGAAAAAAAAATGTATATTTCAAAAAGGAACCGTTTCACCGTATTAAAACGACAGTTTGTGTAACAGTGATGACCAATGAGGGATAGATGTAAATGAATCACTAATCACAGTAAATAAATCATCTTCATAAATGACTGTCAAAGCAACACAATAACTAGGGCTTTACAATGATGGTGAAATGCTGGGTTTAAGTGGGTTAAAATCTTCCTAGATGTCACAGCTTGCACAGAGGAATATATTAAAAATGCTGAATTTTCATGTCTTTATTCATATAACAAAAATCTGATTTATTGAATTCTCCATCTGGTCTTTATTAAAAAGTACTTCATTTAATATAACAGGCTTTTAAAATTCAATATTGATTCACAATATCTACTTAAAATTTGGAAGATACGCAAAAGGCACTCTTTTTGTGAAATGGCCTTTGTGTGCTGATGAATATGGGAAGTCTTAACCCAATCACACATAAGTTCTAGCAATAATGTTGGCTATGATAATGCTCCCAGTATAACCACCTAACCCCTCACTCCTTCCCTCTTGCCATGCCCCCCCCCCCTCTCTGCTCTCCAGGCAGCCAGTCGTACACAGGAAGTGAAAAGGACCTTTCACCACGGGGCCGCCATATCTCCTGAGGAGCCTCCAGCTTCCTGTAACTCCATCCGCAGGTTGTGATCAGGGTCAGGGCATTAGAGAGGCTAGAGGTCGGTGGAGAGGTGGAGGGAGAGAGAGAGGGGTAGGAAGGAGGGAGAGGTAGAGGAAGGGGGTAGAGAAGGAGGAGGGGTGGAGGGAGAGAGGGGGCAGAAGGAGGAAGGGGGTAGAGAAGGAGGAGGGGTGGAGGGAGAGAGGGGTCAGAAGGAGGGAGAGGTGGAGGGAGAGAGGGGGCAGAAGGAGGGAGAGGTGGAGGGAGAGAGGGGGCAGAAGGAGGGAGAGATGGAGGAAGGGGGTAGAGAAGGAGGAGGGGTGGAGGGAGAGGGGGGCAGAAGGAGGGAGAGGTGGAGGAAGGGGGTAGAGAAGGAGGAGGGGTGGAGGGAGAGAGGGGGCAGAAGGAGGGAGAGGTGGAGGGAGAGAGGGGGCAGAAGGAGGGAGAGAGGGGGCAGAAGGAGGGAGAGGTGGAGGGAGAGCGAAGGCATAGCAAACAATGTGCAGGATTGTAGCTCGGGGAGGGGCCCCTTTCAAACCTCGGTATAGAACACTTTGGTAACACAACACTGCTCTCAAAATAAGCACAACAACAAATAAGCTTGCAAGCTGCTTGATACGCCCTTCCTACCTAACCAGCTGGCCAAGGCTTTCTTCTCTTTACCTATCTCCCTCTTTTAACTCTCTCTCCTGGAGAATAAACACCAAAGTACTCGCTCTCCCATGTCATCTTAAACACATTGGACGTTACATAACCAGCTGCTGGACAAAATGAATTAATTCCAAATCTATGGCACCGCGAACATTCCCAGCTATAATGTAGTAGCACTATTGCTAACCAAAGGCTGCGTCTCATCAAAGATGGTTGAAAGGGTTGATAGAGGGTTCCTTCCACCAAGTTGTTTTTCCACTTGACTGTTAGGAATTTTAAATAAGTGACCCATTGAGGAAGGAGGAAATTAAAGTATTTATGACTAACACTATGGTTAATGGAGTAGGGCTCCTTTACAGACATATATTTATGACTAACACTATGGTTAATGGAGGAGGGCTCCTTTACAGACATCTATTTATAACTAACACTGTGGTGATTACATTGTAAAGAAATAAAAATGTAATCAGTGTCTTATAAAGTCCCTTTCGTTTCCGGTGAGGAGGTGGTCGTAGTACAGGGTATATAACATGCTCAGGTGAAATAAAGCTGGACTTTGCCACCTTTCCTTTTTCAGTTTAAAAGGTTTTGATTTTAGCTTTGTTTTTGACTCGGCCTTCCTAATCCATTTGTAGTGTATTCAGTGGCTCAATGACTGATTCTGCCCTCCTGCTTTCCATCTGAACTTTAATGCTCTCCAGTTAACGTCCTCCTTTTAAGCCTATACTTAAATGCTTATCTAATACTTTCGTAGGAACTACATAAAAAAGCTGTAGACAGTATTTTACAACCAACCAATACACGTCACATTATGGACAAATCTCTCTTTTGTCCAGGAATTAATTTTTCCTTCGTTCTATACGGATGCTCATAAAGAAACCAGGATTTAATTTTTTTTTGTCTGTGTGTTTATCGAAATCAAGTTGTTACGCTGGTCTGGATTGTCTCTTGACTTGTAAATATTGTGTTGGTTGCTCAGCTCTTTGAAGGGAAATGTCAACTAAGTGAATATCAGCTTTACTTTGATTTGTTATCGTAATTCACTTTGAATAGCTGCTTTCATTGAACTTTTCATGATGTTAAATTATAGTGTTTACAAGAAAGACACAAAGATGAAGTACTTCTGTCAGACTAGTGTACATTAGACTGTAGATAATCATCTGTCAGACTAGTGTACATTAGACTGTAGATAATCATCTGTCAGGCTAGTGTACATTAGACTGTAGATAATCATCTGTCAGACTAGTGTACATTAGACTGTAGACAATCATCTGTCAGACTAGTGTACATTAGACTGTAGATAATCATCTGTCAGACTAGTGTACATTAGACTGTAGATAATCATCTGTCAGACTAGTGTACATTAGACTGTAGATAATCATCTGTCAGACTAGTGTACATTAGACTGTAGATAATCATCTGTCAGGCTAGTGTACATTAGACTGTAGACAATCATCTGTCAGGCTAGTGTACATTAGACTGTAGATAATCATCTGTCAGACTAGTGTACATTAGACTGTAGATAATCATCTGTCAGACTAGTGTACATTAGACTGTAGACAATCATCTGTCAGGCTAGTGTACATTAGACTGTAGATAATCATCTGTCAGGCTAGTGTACATTAGACTGTAGATAATCATCTGTCAGGCTAGTGTACATTAGACTGTAGACAATCATCTGTCAGGCTAGTGTACATTAGACTGTAGATAATCATCTGTCAGGCTAGTACTGTAGATAATCATCTGTCAGACTAGTGTACATTAGACTGTAGATAATCATCTGTCAGGCTAGTGTACATTAGACTGTAGATAATCATCTGTCAGGCTAGTGTACATTAGACTGTAGATAATCATCTGTCAGGCTAGTGTACATTAGACTGTAGACAATCATCTGTCAGGCTAGTGTACATTAGACTGTAGATAATCATCTGTCAGGCTAGTGTACATTAGACTGTAGATAATCATCTGTCAGACTAGTGTACATTAGACTGTAGACAATCATCTGTCAGGCTAGTGTACATTAGACTGTAGACAATCATCTGTCAGACTAGTGTACATTAGACTGTAGACAATCATCTGTCAGGCTAGTGTACATTAGACTGTAGACAATCATCTGTCAGGCTAGTGTACATTAGACTGTAGATAATCATCTGTCAGACTAGTGTACATTAGACTGTAGATAATCATCTGTCAGACTAGTGTATATTAGACTGTAGACAATCATCTGTCAGGCTAGTGTACATTAGACTGTAGATAATCATCTGTCAGGCTAGTGTACATTAGACTGTAGACTGTAGATAATCATCTGTCAGAATCATTAGACTGTAGATAATCATCTGTCAGGCTAGTGTACATTAGACTGTAGATAATCATCTGTCAGGCTAGTGTACATTAGACTGTAGATAATCATCTGTCAGGCTAGTGTACATTAGACTGTAGATAATCATCTGTCAGGCTAGTGTACATTAGACTGTAGATAATCATCTGTACATTATGAGGTTTTATTCACGTATAAAATCAATCACATAACGTAGGCTACTTGAATCCGGGTGACATTTAACATTTCCACAGATTCACCGATGCTTTACTGTACAGTATTTCTGTAATATGTAGCTGAATTTGTGTGATAATGTATTTTGACACAGTAACAATGAATTGTCATATCTTTGTATACGTGAATTAAATAAACTTTTAAGTGTTATGTATGCTGTCTTACACTTGTAACCGATTAAACCAAGTCCTCCTGAACTAAAGAGTATGTTCAATGGAGATTCTCTATTGAACATACTTCCTAGTCCAAGACTAAGCTTAATCTGAGTCTGGGAAACTGGTCTAAACCATAACAAATGATTCGCAAACGTATTTTCTTAAGCGTACCTTTCAAGAAATGTTGAAAGGGACACAAGTCTTGCCCCTCATCTCAAACAATGCCATTACCATTGAGAGTTATAGACTCCGTGGCCAGTTTATTAGGTATACCCCCACCCCGTTCACGAAAATGGTTTGCTCATACAGACAGTGAGTCACATGGCTGTCTTGCTATATAAAGCAAGCAGGCAGACAGGCATCAAGACATTCAGTTACTGTTCTATTTAACGTTAGAATGGGCACAGCGAGTGACTGAGTGTGGGTATGATGCGACCAATATGGGGTTGCCTGATATGAAAATGGGGTCGTGGGAGAATTTCCAAACTAAAAAAAAAACTCCCCCAGCTTATGCTCTCCAAATGGATGTTAGCTGTGAAGGACTGAGATGCCCCATGCATTTACTTTTGTTCGCTATACATGTCAGTGGATGCTATTCACGAGGATGTATTCTTCTGTCTCGTGATTCCTGAGCATGACACGGCACAGGGGATGTTTAGTGCGCTGTGTGGCTATATTAACAAAAAACTGATTCCATGGGATCAAATTTTTTTATTATTTATTATTTAACCTTTATTTAACCAGGTAGGCTAGTTGAGAACAAGTTATTATTTCACCTTTATTTAACCAGGTAGGCTAGTTGAGAACAAGTTATTATTTACAACTGCGACCTGGCCAAGATAAAGCATAGCAGTGTGAACAGACACAGAGTTACACATGGAGTAAACAATAAACAAGTCAATAACACAGTAGAAAAAATCTAATAAAATAGTCTATATACATTGTGTGCAAAAGGCATGAGGAGGTAGGTGAATAATTACAATTTAGCAGATTAACACTGGAGTGATAAATGATCAGATGGTCATGTACAGGTAGAGATATTGGTGTGCAAAAGAGCAGAAAAGTAAATAAATAAAAACAGTATGGGGATGAGGTAGGTAAAAATGGGTGGGCTATTTACAGTCATGGTGAGTGGTGAGCTTATGCACAGATGAGACTCCGTCTATGGCGGGCAGGCCTCTGCACTCTAGTTATGAATGAGTCTCCCTCTGCCAGATGGACGCAAAAGAGAGCAACTGGCTGCAAAAGAGCTGAGCACAGAACTCAGAGATAAACTGCAGCAGGTAACTTTGATTGTAAACAACATCAATGCACATCCACTGCGCGCCTGTTAGCACAACTGTGTGGAGATATGGGATCAGAGCATGACAATAGTCTATTTTACACTGAGGCTTGCTTGGTGGTTGTCAAGGAGGCGTGTTGGAAAGATGTTTTTGCATTGAGAGAGGAACTGTTGTCATTCACAATAGATAGAAAATTAACCAAGTCTTTCTGTGTGTTTTTTTTTTTACATCCATTGTGAATGACAACCGTTCGATTAATTAAATCAAACTTTGTCATGTTCGGTTTCCCAAATATGTGATACATAGGCAAAGGAGGCACATTTTATTTTCATTACACAGGAAGTCAACTAAGTCCGCTTTTTTTTTTTTACGTG
Source organism: Oncorhynchus tshawytscha (assembly GCF_018296145.1). Lineage (NCBI taxonomy): Eukaryota > Metazoa > Chordata > Actinopteri > Salmoniformes > Salmonidae > Oncorhynchus > Oncorhynchus tshawytscha. The sequence goes on from NC_056434.1 coordinate 6,930,370, forward strand.
TAATGAAAGGAAAATGTGTTTCGTTGCCTATGTAACAGACATATTTGGGAAACTGAATGCAAAGCATACAGGGAAAATACCCCCCCAAAAAAAAAACATTCTACAGATGAGTGACGGAATCAGTGAATTCAGAGGAAATTATTCTTATTGGAGAGTCTTTCAAAAGCCAAGCCCCCTTCCCTCTGCTGTGCATGTTTCTAACAGGAAACAGTTGTGATGCCTGCACATCTCCAACGCTTGGAAGAGCACTTTGGGACATACTTCCCAATCCGTTTGGCTGTGATCCCGGCTCAGCGGACATGCTGGTAAGTGAAATCGAACAGCTGATCGAGCTGTCATAATACCGAATGCAGACAATATAGTCCTGACTCAAAAAGGAATAACCTGCCGTCTCCCTCTGAGCATTAAAACTCACGGTACCCTTCGCCAGATCATACCTGTGTGAAGCTGTATTCAGGGCTCTTGTCTACATTAAAACCAAACATACACTGCTCAAAAAAATAAAGGGAACACTAAAATAACACATCCTAGATCTGAATGAATTAAATATTCAGTGTAGATCCAGGTTGGATTGTGATCGCAGGGAAATACTGTTAGGATGTTTATCAATTGACTGACATAGCCCCCCAAAAAATGTAAAAGTAAACATTGGCTGGTCTAGGGTTTACCGGCTATGGTGCGACAAACAAAAAGCATCCAGTCAGCGTCAGTCCTGCGGGCAAAACCAGCTTGTTGATAAGAGAGGTCGAATGGAGAATGGCAAGAATCCTGCAAGCGAACAGGCAGAGGCCACAAACAGGCAAATAACAGTGCAGTACAACAGTGGTGAGCAGAACATCATCTTGAAATACACAACTCGTCGATCCTTGTCACGGATGGGCTATTGCAGCAGATAACCTCCCTGGGTTCCACTCCTAACAGTTAAAAACTAGAAGAAGCGGCTTCGGTGGGCGCGCCATCACCGACACTGGACAATTGAAGAGTGGAAAAACATCCCCTGGTCTGATGAATCCCACTTCCTGTTGCGTCATGCTGATGGCAGAGTCAGGATTTGGCGTAAGCAGCGTGAGCACATGGCCCCATCCCGCCAGGTATCAACGATACAGGCTGCGGTGTAATGGTGTGGGGAATGTTTTCCTTGGCGCACGTTAGGTCCCATGATACCAGTTGAGCAACGTTTGAATGCCACACCTTATAGAATTGATGCCCCGAAGAATTCAGACTGCTCTGTAGGCATAGGTGGGTCCGACATGGTACGAAATGGGTGTACCTAATAAACTGGCAACTGAGTGTATAATACCACATTTTTATATATCAAAATGTATTGGTCGCGTACACATTGTGCAGATGTGTAGCTAAATGCTTATGGTCCTACCGCCAACAGTGCAGTAATACCTAACAATACACGCAAATCAAATTAAGAAATACTAGAACGAGAAATGTCAGAGTCCGCAATATAAATATACAGTGAGCTCCAACAGTATTGGAACAGTGACACATTACAATATTCAACAACTTGTATTTTAAAACAAACGTCTTAATTCTGCATTCCTCCTCAGTGTTGGTGGATGAGAGAGTGTGGCGCTATGCCACACAGCCCTCATAGACGGTCCTCTCAGTGGCACACACACGTCAAGAAAGCCAGCTATGTTGTGTCGGTGTGACACCTTATGGATGGAGTCCCTAATAAACATTAAGCATTGTTTTGCCAATTGGGGGGGGGGGTCTCCAGAAGAAGAAAGTCTGTAGGCCAGGAGTTGCTTTGTAAATAGTACCGGTTGAAGCAGTTCTAGTTTTTGGCATTCTAAGCAGATCTAGTTCTTGGCATTCTAAGCAGGTCTAGTTCTTGGCATTCTAAGCAGGTCTAGTTCTTGGCATTCTAAGCAGGTCTAGTTCTTGGCATTCTAAGCAGGTCTAGTTCTTGGCATTCTAAGCAGGTCTAGTTCTTGGCATTCTAAGCAGGTCTAGTTCTTGGCATTCTAAGCAGGTCTAGTTCTTGGCATTCTAAGCAGGTCTAGTTCTTGGCATTCTAAGCAGGTCTAGTTCTTGGCATTCTACACAGGTCTAGTTCTTGGAATTCTAAGCAGGTCTAGTTCTTGGCATTCTAAGCAGGTCTAGTTCTTGGCATTCTAAGCAGGTCTAGTTCTTGGCATTCTAAGCAGGCCTAGTTCTTGGCATTCTAAGCAGGTCTAGTTCTTGGCATTCTAAGCAGGTCTAGTTCTTGGCATTCTAAGCAGGTCTAGTTCTTGGCATTCTAAGCAGGTCTAGTTCTTGGCATTCTAAGCAGGTCTAGTTCTTGGCATTCTAAGCAGGTCTAGTTCTTGGCATTCTAAGCAGGTCTAGTTCTTGGCATTCTAAGCAGGTCTAGTTTTTGGCATTCTAAACAGGTCTAGTTATTGGCATTCTAAACCAGTCTAGTTTTTGGCATTCTAAACGGGCCTAATTCCAGCTCTGAATTTGGCTTTCCTGGAAATATTATTTTCAGTGCCCCGTTTTAATGTTGCGCACACGACCAGCGAACAACGGCACAATGTGAGGAAACGTACCGCCCGTGACGGTGTGACCCACTCAAGTGGCCGCTTGAACCCAGAGCACAAGCCACGGCGGCATCGCTTAGCAGTCACTGCGACAGAGTAAGTCGGACGCTCCTTATCAAAACAAAAGTGTAGATACAGAGAGAGAGGTAATATGGAGAAAACATGGCACAGTCTTTATCATCAAAACAGCCTAACCATGTCAAACTATCAACAGTGTATCACCGATTTATGCTACCACTCTCTTCTTCTTCAGCATGAGTAGCCTGACTGGACAGGCCTACATTCATTTCTTCAGCATGAGGAACCTGACTGCACAGGCCTATATTAATTCCTTCAGCATAAGGAACCTGACTGCACAGGCCTATATTAATTCCTTCAGCATGAGGAATCTGACTGTACAGGCCTATATTAATTCCTTCAGCATAAGGAACCTGACTGCACAGGACTATATTAATTCCTTCAGCATAAGGAACCTGACTGCACAGGCCTATATTAATTCCTTCATCATAAGGAACCTGACTGCACAGGCCTATATTAATTCCTTCAGCATAAGGAACCTGACTGCACAGGCCTATATTAATTCCTTCAGCATAAGGAACCTGACTGCACAGGCCTATATTAATTCCTTCAGCATAAGGAACCTGACTGCACAGGCCTATATTAATTCCTTCAGCATAAGGAACCTGACTGCACAGGCCTATATTAATTCCTTCAGCATGAAGCCTGACTGTACAGGCCTATATTAATTCCTTCAGCATAAGGAACCTGACTGCACAGGCCTATATTAATTCCTTCAGCATAAGGAACCTGACTGCACAGGCCTATATTAATTCCTTCAGCATAAGGAACCTGACTGCACAGGCCTATATTAATTCCTTCAGCATAAGGAACCTGACTGCACAGGCCTATATTAATTCCTTCAGCATGAGGAATCTGACTGCACAGGCCTATATTAATTCCTTCAGCATAAGGAACCTGACTGCACAGGACTATATTAATTCCTTCAGCATAAGGAACCTGACTGCACAGGCCTATATTAATTCCTTCATCATAAGGAACCTGACTGCACAGGCCTATATTAATTCCTTCAGCATAAGGAACCTGACTGCACAGGCCTATATTAATTCCTTCAGCATAAGGAACCTGACTGCACAGGCCTATATTAATTCCTTCAGCATAAGGAACCTGACTGCACAGGCCTATATTAATTCCTTCAGCATAAGGAACCTGACTGCACAGGCCTATATTAATTCCTTCAGCATGAGTAGCCTGACTGTACAGGCCTATATTAATTCCTTCAGCATAAGGAACCTGACTGCACAGGCCTATATTAATTCCTTCAGCATAAGGAACCTGACTGCACAGGCCTATATTAATTCCTCCAGCATAAGGAACCTGACTGCACAGGCCTATATTAATTCCTTCAGCATAAGGAACCTGACTGCACAGGCCTATATTAATTCCTTCAGCATAAGGAACCTGACTGCACAGGCCTATATTAATTCCTTCAGCATAAGGAACCTGACTGCACAGGCCTATATTAATTCCTTCAGCATAAGGAACCTGACTGCACAGGCCTATATTAATTCCTTCAGCATGAGGAATCTGACTGTACAGGCCTATATTAATTCCTTCAGCATAAGGAACCTGACTGCACAGGCCTATATTAATTCCTTCAGCATAAGGAACCTGACTGCACAGGCCTATATTAATTCCTTCAGCATAAGGAACCTGACTGCACAGGCCTATATTAATTCCTTCAGCATGAGTAGCCTGACTGTACAGGCCTATATTAATTCCTTCAGCATAAGGAACCTGACTGCACAGGCCTATATTAATTCCTTCAGCATGAGTAGCCTGACTGTACAGGCCTATATTAATTCCTTCAGCATAAGGAACCTGACTGCACAGGCCTATATTCATTCCCGATAACTTGTACACATTTCAACTCGAACAATTAAACCATTAAATCAATCAGTTTATCCAGCCTTGACACTTCCATGTAAATATGTTTATATTACAAATTCATTAGCCTGGTTACAGATCTGTTTGTGCTGTCTTACCAACCTGGAGTGACAATGAACATAAGAGTCAGAATGACACAGCAAACAGATCTGGGACCAGGCTATACATTCATAGGGCTCCAGAGGACATCTCTTGACATACAGGCCTACGAGAGTTTGTTATCCTTGTAAGTTTTAACATGAGGGGTCTTTCTGAGTTCTCCCTGCTGTTGCAACAGTTGTTTTGTGAGCTTCAGGTGTTCGCTGAAGAAAGACCCACAGAGATCTCCTGCAGGGTCGCCATCTGAGGGCCCCTCCATGACACGAGGCTCACTAACACTCACTGACACTCGCTGACTCTCCGTCAGCTGTGTTTATCTCTAGACAGCCAAAGTGTTGCACTGATACAAGAGGACGCCAGGCGAGAGCCAGCTTTTCTGTCTCTCCAACTGTTTTACTATCCTAACCCCCCTTTCCTGGACCCACAGCAGAGAAGTTAGGTTCCAAGACTCCATCCACCCATCCCCAACGTTGCTCGTCTGACTTCACCAACGTTTGAAATGGATCAAGTGGCTGGTTTCTTTAAAGACGCGTTTTCAGTGATTGATTGTCACGTTTACCAACTGAAGATGTGAATAGCGATGCCATGGAATGAATGCCCTGTTTTTTGGTTTTTTGTCATTGTGTGTTATGTAACTCATTTTATGTGTTATAGGATTTGAAGTGACTTTCAGTCAAAACCAAAACTGAAAAGTTACACTAACACCTTCGACACCTTCGACACTTTCGACACCTTCGACACCTTCACTTCATTTCATTCAACATTTCCTAATAATCCCCAGTTCCCAATTGGCTCATTCATCCCCCCCCCCCCTCCTCCTCTACCCTGTAACTATTCCCCAGGTCGTTGCTGCAAATGAGAACGTGTTCTGGTAAAATAACGAATAAATAAATACAAAAATTCCCCTTATCTAATGTACCATTAATGTTGTTGCCAATTAAGGACTTTAATCACAGATTACACAATGTGTAATTTTACAGAAATGTTCTCAGAAAGTCCTCTAAACCTCAGAAAACCATTCTTATATTGTTGAAGGCCATTTTATACTGTGGTTTTAGCCTGGTCTCATATTTTATTTATTTTTGTTTTACTAGGCAAGTCAGTTAAGAACAAATTCTTATTTACAATGACGGCTTAGGAACAGTGGGTTAACTGCCTGTTCAGAGGCAGAACGACAGATTTTTACCTTGTCAGCTCGGGGATTCGATCTAGCAACCTTTCGGTTACTGGTCCAACGCTCTAACCACTAGTCTACCTGCCGCCCCTCATAGACTATACGTAACATAGTAAATGTTAATCCGAGACAATCACGTTAGTATGATATGTTATGTTTGGTATGGTTACATAAGATAGAAGTTTACTTACGGACTCATCACGGACAACTTTAGTATTTGAGCTGATTAGCAACGCATGTTAGCTAACCCTTCCCATAACCTTAAACCTTTGAATTAACTTTTAACCCTAACCCCTAGCCTAGCTAACGTTAGCTACCTAGCTAATGTTAGTCACAACAAATTAGAATTCGCAACTTATCATACGTATTTGAATTCGTAGCGTATCATACTAAATGGAGTGACCGATTTACGTTGAATATGTTACGCCTACCGCAGGTGGGTGGTTTGGGTGTATGTTTTACTTCATTTACATGTTAGTCATTTAGCAGACGCTCTTATCCAGAGCAACTTATTACTGTCTGTTAGCCCCTTACACACTCACATTGTACAACTGATGTACAACGCATTTGGTTTTTCTTCACAAAGATAATTGCGCAAACATTGTGGAGATACCGCACAGTTTTGTCAACATTTTTGTGCAGACAAAACTCTCTGTTGTCATTCAACACTGTGTTGGTCATTTTGTTGGTCAGACAAAACAGTACAGGACCTCTGTTGGTCATTCAAAATATGAGTTATATCACTGTGTTGGTCATATCATAGTGTTGGTCTTGGGAAGGCAGTTCTCAAACAGTACAGGACCGTAGTGTTGGTCTGAGGGGGATGGTTCTCAAACGGTACAGGACCGTAGTGTTGTTCTGAGGGGGATGGTTCTCAAACGGTACAGGACCGTAGTGTTGTTCTGAGGCGGATGGTTCTCAACCAGGAAGCAGCAGGAGATAAAAAGGTTGTCTTTGCCATTTCTCATATAGCAAGGCTTCGGTAAATCTTGATGAAGTTCACCAACATACATGGAGGCCATGGGCTGCTGTCGGGAGACACCGACTCGAACCCAAAAACTTCAGAACTCAAGAACTTGGAAAACGGTGTCAACACATGCTACCATCTAGCCAGCTAACTAGCTAGGTTATAATGGAGCCCACTTCGCCTGGAGCTAACGAATGTTTCCAACGTCTCTTGTCCGGGACAATATTGACAATCCGGAGTTCCAATGCGGCAATTGTTCGCTAGCGGAGGACTACAGGAATGAGGTGGCTATGCTTAGATGAACAAATCTAAATTCTGCACAAACTTATGGGGAAAATGGAAATTTGAATTTTCTCGTTCTCAACTTCTATGGCAGGATGCCGCTCGGGCCTAATGGATGTTTCCCCGCCTTGTCCCTATCCGAATGGCCTTTGCTGTGTTGACAATTTAGATACTTTCTGGAAACAAAGCACATATTATAAGGAGGATGGGATCCACCCAAATCATTTGGGTTCCTGGATCCTTTCACATAATTATAAGGCTGCGTTGAGATAGTGACTTATAAATGACCCAGGCACAGCTCATTTAATCCCTACCATTGTGTCACTGAGTTGTCATAATGCTTCAGCAAATGTACATTATCCTAGGGGCGCTTGAAGACAAAAGACAAATTGTATAACTGCCTTAATTCTGCCGGTCCCCAGGAAGAGTAGCTGCTGCCAATGGGGATCCATAATAAATACAAATAAGTAGCCTACTTTAAGTCCTTCTTACTGCCCTTAATCCTTCAGCTATTGTATGCAGTAATCATGTTCCTATGATTCAAGAGTTATACTGTTAGCACTGAGACGGTGTGCCCTAGAAAGAAAGAAGTCCACTGTGTGCAGCTCACTCTGCACTAACATAAATAACCTGAGCATGTCTACCTTTGCTAAGCTTCCCAGTAAAGCAATTAAAAACAATCAAGCATCCCAGAGAAGTGCTAAAAATAGCCCACGTGAACATATGTAGCTTAAGAAACAAGGTTAATGAAATCAATCATTTGCTAGTAACAGATGACATTCATATTCTGACAATCTCTGAAACGCACTTAGATAATGCTTTTGATGATACAGTGGTAGTAATACATGGTTATAAGATGTACAGAGAATACTGAAATACTAAAGTTTGAGGTCTGGCCGTTTTATATTCAGAACCACATTTCTGTAAAGATTAGAGAGGATCTCATGTTAAATACTGTTGAAGTGATATGGCTACAGGTTCATCTGCCTCACCTAAAAGCCCATTCTGGTGGGAAGCTGCTATAGACCACCAGGTACTAACAGTCTGTATCTGGATAACGTGTGAAATGCTTGATAATGTCTGTGATATCAACAGAGAGGTCTATTATCTGGGTGTTTTTAAATATTGACTGGTTTTCATCAGGCTGCCCACTCTAGAGAAAGCTTCAAACTGTAACCAGTGCCTGCAACCTGGTTCAGGTTATCAATCAACCTACCAGGGTAGTTTACAAACAGCACAGGAATGAAATCACCAACATGTATCGATCACATCTTTATTAATGCTGCAGAACGTTGCTTGAAAGCATACACTGTAGTTGACACATTTATAAAATTGCTTATCCCAGTTACTTATTAGCATGCACCCATTAAGAAAATGACCTTAAAAAAAGTTAAATCCCCGTCAATTGAGTAATCGAAAAATTCTGTGGTTGAGAGGGAGGAGGCAAAATAAATGGCAAATACGTCTGGCTGCACAACTGATTGGCAAACATACTGCAAATTGAGAAATCATGTGACTAACCTGAATAAAAAGAAGAAGAAAGACAAAGATACATTTCATAAAGAATGATAGTAAAAGGCTTTGGAGCACCTTAACTGAAATTGTGGGCAAAAAGGCAAACTCAGCTCCATCATTCATTGAATCAGATTGTTCATTCATCACAAAACCTACTGACATTGCCAACTACTTTAATGATTTTTTTCATTGGCAAGATTAACAAACTTAACAAAACCATCAAAAGCGGACACTACACATCCAAGTATATCTGAACATATTATGAAAGACAAGAATTGTAATTTTGAATTCCGTAAAGTGAGTGTGGAAGAGGTGAAAAAAAAGGATTGTTGTCTATCAAAAATGACAAGCCACCAGGGTCTGACAACTTGGATGGAAAATAACTGAGGATAATATCAGATGATATTGCCACTCCTATTTGCCATATATTCAATGTAAGCCTACTACAACGTTTGTGCCCTCAGGCCTGGAGGGAAGCAAAAGTCATTCCTGTATCCAAGAATAGTAAAGCCCCCTTTACCGGCTCAAATATCCGACCAATCAGCCTGTTACCAACCCTTAGTTGGTAACAGTAACAATGCTATTTTACAGTAAACAAATTGACAACAGACTTTCAGCACGCTTATAGGGAAATACATCCAACAAGCACAGCGCTTACACAAAGGACATGATGGCTGAGAGAAATTGATAATAAAAATATTGTGGGGCCTGTTTTGTTAGACTTCAGTGTGGCTTTTGACATTATTGATCATAGTCTACTGCTGGGAAAACTTGTTATGGCTTTACACCCCCTGCTCTATTGTGGATAAAGAGTTACCTGTCTAACAGAACACTCAGGGTGTTATGGCTTTACACCCCCTGCCCTATTGTGGATAAAGAGTTACCTGGCTAACAGAACACTCAGGGTGTTATGGCTTTACACCCCCTGCTCTATTGTGGATAAAGAGTTACCTAGCTAACAGAACACTCAGGGTGTTATGGCTTTACACCCCCTGCTCTATTGTGGATAAAGAGTTACCTGTCTAACAGAACACTCAGGGTGTTATGGCTTTACACCCCCTGCTCTATTGTGGATAAAGAGTTACCTGGCTAACAGAACACTCAGGGTGTTATGGCTTTACACCCCCTGCTCTATTGTGGATAAAGAGTTACCTGTCTAACAGAACACTCAGGGTGTTATGGCTTTACACCCCCTGCTCTATTGTGGATAAAGAGTTACCTGGCTAACAGAACACTCAGGGTGTTATGGCTTTACACCCCCTGCTCTATTGTGGATAAAGAGTTACCTGGCTAACAGAACACTCAGGGTGTTCTTTAATGGAAGCCTCTCCAACATAATCCAGGTAGGATCGATCAGTAATTCTCAGGGCAACTGTTTAGGCCCCTTACTTTTTCAATCTTTACTAATGACATGCCACTGGCACTGAGTAAAGCCAGTGTGTCTATGTATGCAGATGACTCTGACACTATACATGTCAGCTACTACAGCGACTGAAACAGAGTTGCAGTTAGTTTCAGAATAATTGTCAAGGAATAAGTTAGTCCTTTTTTTTTAAAGCATTGTATTTGGGACAAATCATTCACTAAACCCTAAACCTCAGCTAAATATTATAATGAATAATGTGGAAATTGAGCAGGTTGAGGTGACTAAACTGCTTGGAAGTAACCCTGGATTGTAAACTGTCCTGGTCAAAACATATTGATACAACAGTAGCTAGTATGGGGAGAAGTCTGTCCATAATAAAGCGCTTCTTAACAGCACTATCAACAAGGCAGGTCCTACAGGCCCTAGTTTCTACATTCTTAACAGCACTATCAACAAGGCAGGTCCTACAGGCCCTAGTTTCTACCTTCTTAACAGCACTATCAACAAGGCAGGTCCTACAGGTCCTAGTTTCTACCTTCTTAACAGCACTATCAACAAGGCAGGTCCTACAGGCCCTAGTTTCTACCTTCTTAACAGCACTATCAACAAGGCAGGTCCTACAGGCTCTAGTTTTGTTGCATCTGGACTACTGTTCAGTCGTGTGGTCAGGTGCCACAAAAAACTACTTAGGAAAATTGCAATTGTCTCAGAACAGGGCAACACAGCTGGACCTTAGATGTACACAGAGAGCTAACATTAATAATATGCATGTCAATCTCTAGTGGCTCAAAGTAGAGGAGAGATTGACTTCATCACTACTTGTTTTTGTGAGAGTTATTGACATGTTGAATGCACCGAGCTGTCTGTTTGAACTACTGGCACACAGCTCGGACACCCATACATACCCCACAAGACATGCCACCAGAGGTCTCTTCACAGTCCCCAAGTCCAGAACAGACTATGGGAGGCACACATTACTACATAGAGACATGACTACATGGAACTCTATTCCACATCAGGTAACTGATGCAGCAGGAGAATCAAAAAAAAATTTTACTGGTAAAAATATACCTTATGAAACAGCGGGGACTGTGAAGTAACACAAACATAGGCACATGCATACCAACACACAATAACGTACTCACTATACACACACATGTACACATGGATTTTGTGTTGTAGATATGCG
>NC_056434.1:6951463-7158963 GCF_018296145.1 Oncorhynchus tshawytscha
ACTGACATCTTCAATTCCAATCACAGGTTTTCAATGACTATTTGCAACATTTTAGATTTTGTAGTAAATTATTTTCTTTGTGAATTTTGATGTATGCTTGAGGTTATTGTCCTAACTCTGGGATAAAGTTTTTACAAACGTTAATGCCAAAGACACACCAGAATGGCTTTCCAAGAGGTGTTGAGTGTTCCTGAATGGTCTAGTTTCAGTCCTTAAATTGGTTTAGAAATCAGAGACGAGGTTTGATAATTGCTGTACATCATTGATTCCTAACCAAATTTAATGAGCTTGAGCAATTTTGACTAAAACGATATATGTTGCCTCTAGAGTTTAAGAAAGTCGGAAAAATCTTATTCAACATGATTCGTTTTGTATTTTCCTCACCTCACCTTTCCTCACCTCACCTTTCCTCACCTCACCTTTCCTCACCTTTCCTCACCTCACCTTTCCTCACCTCACCTTTCCTCACCTCACCTTCCTCACCTCACCTTTCCTCACCTTTCTCCCTCACCGCACCTTCCTCACCTCACCTTTCCTCACCTCACCTTTCCTCACCTCACCTTTCCTCACCTCACCTTTCCTCACCTCACCTTTCCTCACCTCTCCTCACCTCACCTTTCCTCACCTCACCTTTCCTCACCTCACCTTTCCTCACCTCACCTTTCCTCACCTCATTTGCTCACATTGTATATAGACTTATTTTTCTACTGTATTATTGACTGTGTTTGTGTTTTATTCCATGTGTAACTCTGTGTTGTTGATTGTGTCGAAATGCTTTGCTTTATCTTGGCCAGGTCGCAATTGTAAATGAGAACTTGTTCTCAACTTGCCTCACCTGGTTAAATAAAGGTGTTCTCAACTTGCGTCACCTGGTTAAATAAAGGTGTTCTCAACTTGCCTCACCTGGTTAAATAAAGGTGTTCTCAACTAGCCTCACCTGGTTAAATAAAGGTGTTCTCAACTAGCCTACCTGGTTAAATAAAGGTGTTCTCAACTAGCCTCACCTGGTTAAATAAAGGTGTTCTCAACTTGCCTCACCTGGTTAAATAAAGGTGTTCTCAACTTGCCTCACCTGGTTAAATAAAGGTGTTCTCAACTTGCCTCACCTGGTTAAATAAACGTGTTCTCAACTTGCCTCACCTGGTTAAATAAAGGTGTTCTCAACTTGCCTCACCTGGTTAAATAAAGGTGTTCTCAACTTGCCTCACCTGGTTAAATAAAGGTGTTCTCAACTTGCCTCACCTGGTTAAATAAAGGTGTTCTCAACTTGCCTCACCTGGTTAAATAAAGGTGTTCTCAACTTGCCTCACCTGGTTAAATAAAGGTGTTCTCAACTTGCCTCACCTGGTTAAATAAAGGTGTTCTCAACTTGCCTCACCTGGTTAAATAAAGGTGTTCTCAACTTGCCTCACCTGGTTAAATAAAGGTGTTCTCAACTTGCCTCACCTGGTTAAATAAAGGTGTTCTCAACTTGCCTCACCTGGTTAAATAAAGGTGTTCTCAACTAGCCTACCTGGTTAAATAAAGGTGTTCTCAACTTGCCTCACCTGGTTAAATAAAGGTGTTCTCAACTCACCTGGTTAAATAAAGGTGCCTCACCTGGTTAAATAAAGGTGTTCTCAACTTGCCTCACCTGGTTAAATAAAGGTGTTCTCAACTTGCCTCACCTGGTTAAATAAAGGTGTTCTCAACTAGCCTCACCTGGTTGGTTAAACCTGGTTAAAGGTGTTCTCAACTTGCCTCACCTGGTTAAATAAAGGTGTTCTCAACTAGCCTACCTGGTTAAATAAAGGTGTTCTCAACTTGCCTCACCTGGTTAAATAAAGGTGTTCTCAACTAGCCTACCTGGTTAAATAAAGGTGTTCTCAACTTGCCTCACCTGGTTAAATAAAGGTGTTCTCAACTAGCCTACCTGGTTAAATAAAGGTGTTCTCAACTTGCCTCACCTGGTTAAATAAAGGTGTTCTCAACTAGCCTACCTGGTTAAATAAAGGTGTTCTCAACTTGCCTCACCTGGTTAAATAAAGGTGTTCTCAACTAGCCTCTCTCAAACTTGCCTCACCTGGTTAAATAAAGGTGTTCTCAACTAGCCTCACCTGGTTAAATAAAGGTGTTCTCAACTGCCTCACCTGGTTAAATAAAGGTGTTCTCAACTAGCCTACCTGGTTAAATAAAAAGGTGTTCTCAACTAGCCTACCTGGTTAAATAAAGGTGTTCTCTCAACTAGCCTACCCTACCTGGTTAAATAAAGGTGTTCTACCTGGTTAAATAAAGGTGTTCTACCTGGTTAAATAAAGGTGTTCTACCTGGTTAAATAAAGGTGAAATAAAATAAATAAAATGCACAGCTGTAATGGCAACCAAAAGGGGTGCTTCCACCAAAAGTATTAACTCTGGGGTGTGAAGATACTGTATCTTCGGTTATTTTTTAAATGTATTATTCCTTTGGAAAGTTTTCTATAATTTCCTTTCACTTTTAAAATGTGAAGTAGGTTGTGTGGATATGTCGTGGGGGAGGGTGGGAGGGGGAATGTATCCTACAAGGTGTATAGACTTTGACTAGACACTGTATATATCATGCATGCATGCACACACACACACACACATTGTCATCATAATCGGTTTGTTTGAAAGGTGGGACAATTTCTGGTAAGGAAATAAATAACGTAATCAAAGCATATCAGGTTTCCTCATTTTGTTCTCGTTAATGTTTTTCTACAGTACACTAAACCTGTTGAGAGTCGACAAGCCTTTTAACAGCCATGACGAAGAGAGGCAATCCATTTGGGGGAGAAAGAAAACTGAAAAAATAAAACCAGGAAAACGACAGGATGCACATGGCCCACGGAGAAGGACGGTTGGTTGAATCCAGGAAATGGAACCGAGAAGGAGAGGAAGAGGGGATTTTGGAACACAGCTGGCTTCAGATGAAAAAAAATCCTGTTTTGTAGCACGTCTTTTTTCTGTTCTTTCTCTATAGGCCATTCAGGGACGGTGAAGCCTCGGCTTACTGTGGGTTAAGCACGGCTGCAGTGTCATCTGTACTGTTCTGTTAGCGTATAAAGAATCGTAAAAGAGATAGACAGCACATCAAAAAACAATCATCAATTAAAAACCAATCATCAATTATCAATGTATTGCTCTACACGGATGCATTTTGACTGCAGCCTTCTTCAGTGTACAGTGTACATTGACTACAGCCTTCTTCAGTGTACAGTGTACATTGACTACAGCCTTCTTCAGTGTACAGTGTACATTGACTACAGCCTTCTTCAGTGTACAGTGTACATTGACTACAGCCTTCTTCAGTGTACAGTGTACATTGACTACAGCCTTCTTCAGTGTACAGTGTACATTGACTACAGCCTTCTTCAGTGTACAGTGTACATTGACTACAGCCTTCTTCAGTGTACAGTGTACATTGACTACAGCCTTCTTCAGTGTACAGTGTACATTGACTACAGCCTTCTTCAGTGTACAGTGTACATTGACTACAGCCTTCTTCAGTGTACAGTGTACATTGACTACAGCCTTCTTCAGTGTACAGTGTACATTGACTACAGCCTTCTTCAGTGTACGTCTTCATTTGCTGTTCTTATGCTATTACACATAACATCAATGTGCAATAGATACTAGAACAGTGGTTTCTGCCCTAACACCTTAGTCCCCTATTCAACTATAGTGGTTTCTGCCCTAACACCTTAGTACCCTATTCAACTATAGTGGTTTCTGCCCTAACACCTTAGTAGCCTATTCAACTATAGTGGTTTCTGCCCTAACACCTTAGTCCCCTATTCAACTATAGTGGTTTCTGCCCTAACACCTTAGTACCCTATTCAACTATAGTGGTTCCTGCCCAAACACCTTAGTACCCTATTCAACTATAGTGGTTTCTGCCCTAACACCTTAGTACCCTATTCAACTATAGTGGTTTCTGCCCAAACACCTTGGTACCCTATTCAACTATAGTGGTTTCTGCCCTAACACCTTAGTACCCTATTCAACTATAGTGGTTTCTGCCCAAACACCTTAGTACCCTATTCAACTATAGTGGTTTCTGCCCTAACACCTTAGTACCCTATTCAACTATAGTGGTTTCTGCCCAAACACCTTAGTACCCTATTCAACTATAGTGGTTTCTGCCCTAACACCTTAGTACCCTATTCAACTATAGTGGTTTCTGCCCTAACACCTTGGTCCCCTATTCAACTATAGTGGTTTCTGCCATAACACCTTAGTCCCCTATTCAACTATAGTGGTTTCTGCCCTAACACCTTAGTACCCTAATCAACTATAGTGGTTTCTGCCATAACACCTTGGTCCCCTATTCAACTATAGTGGTTTCTGCCCTAACACCTTAGTACCCTATTCAACTATAGTGGTTTCTGCCCTAACACCTTAGTACCCTATTCAACTATAGTGGTTTCTGCCCTAACACCTTAGTACCCTATTCAACTATAGTGGTTTCTGCCCTAACACCTTAGTACCCTATTCAACTATAGTGGTTTCTGCCCAAACACCTTAGTACCCTATTCAACTATAGTGGTTTCTGCCCTAACACCTTAGTCCCCTATTCAACTATAGTGGTTTCTTAACACCTTAGTCCCCTATTCAACTATAGTGGTTTCTGCCCTAACACCTTGGTCCCCTATTCAACTATAGTGGTTTCTGCCCTAACACCTTGGTCCCCTATTCAACTATAGTGGTTTCTGCCCTAACACCTTAGTCCCCTATTCAACTATAGTGGTTTCTGCCCTAACACCTAACACCTTAGTGGTTTCTGTAACACCCCTATTCAACTATAGTGGTTTCTGCCCTAACACCTTGGTCCCCTATTCAACTATAGTGGTTTCTGCCCTAACACCTTAGTCCCCTATTCAACTATAGTGGTTTCTGCCCTAACACCTTAGTCCCCTATTCAATGAGTGGTTTCTGTACCCTATTCAACTATAGTGGTTTCTGCCCTAACACCTTAGTCCCCTATTCAACTATAGTGGTTTCTGCCCTAACACCTTAGTCCCCTATTCAATATAGTGGTTTCTGCCCTAACACCTTAGTCCCCTATTCAATGAGTGGTTTCTGCCCTAACACCTTAGTACCCTATTCAACTATAGTGGTTTCTGCCCTAACACCTTAGTCCCCTATTCAACTATAGTGGTTTCTGCCCTAACACCTTAGTCCCCTATTCAATGAGTGGTTTCTGCCCTAACACCTTAGTACCCTATTCAACTAGAGTTGTTTCTGCCCTAACACCTTAGTCCCCTATTCAATATAGTTTCTGCCCTAACACCAGTCCCCTATTCTGTTTCTCCCTAACAGGGTGTGTTTGATTCAACTATAGTGGTTTCCCGGATCAACAATGGTTTTGACAGTTAGTCCCCTATTCAACTATGATGGGTTTCTGTTTCTGCCCTAACACCTTAGTCCCCTATTCATGGTATAGTGGTTTCAACCTAAAGACCTTGTCCCCATTTTATATATTCTATAGTGCCCTAAAACCTTAGTCATTCAACTATAATAGTCCCCTATTCAGTGGTTTCTGACTATTATAGTTGTTTCTGCCCTAATGGCTTCTATTCAATCAGCTGCAGATACTGTCTCTCCAGGGTGTGTTTGATTTGCACTACAGCGTGTCCCGGATGACAATTGACAGTTAAAATTCTGATGGCTTTCCTGGCTGAAAAGTCCATTCATGGTATACAACCAGACTGACCATTTATATATCAAGTGTTATCAATCAATCAATAAAATTCATGATATAGTGATATCGGATCATTCTCCTTTATCATGCGGGGAAAAAGTGTGGGGGTTAGCTGGGGGATCGGGAGAGAGCTGGGGGGAACAGAAAATAGACTTAGTGACAGAATTTGGAGAATGAACAGAACACAACTTCTGGACCCAAAATGTATTTAATACATAAATTTAAAAAATAATCTTTACCATAACAAATGTAGACAAAGAGGACAGAGAACAGCCGACCCTAGATAACATTTGGGATGCCTTTAAGGACTACATCAGGGGAATGATAATCTCATACTCTGCAAAAGCTAAATCTGATTTAAAAATAAAACATTTAAAAAGCCCATAAAAATCCTTTACAGGGTAAAGATGAAAATACCATTTCTGAACTTAAACAGAAATGTAATATTTTACTTTTGAAGAGAGCCAACAATTACAGGTTAAACTTAAATAAAGCCTGCTACTTAGTGGCATATAACCCTGGTAAATATCTCGCAGCTCTCAAAAAAATGTATTCATGCTAAATTAGTTATAATTTTAAAAGATTAAGATACAAATGTATGTATTAGAAAAACGAATGTGATTAACCCAAGGGAGTGTGTGCCAATGGTAGTGAACCACTCAGGGTGGCATCAATGGGTGGGAACATGCAGGAGGTGGCATCTTCCTCAATCGTCTGCATACCAGCGAGAGCCGTCAGTCAGTGGAAATGTCGCTGGGCCCAGTGTTGACAAGAAGGTACAGAGCTTATCTGCGCGGTATGGTAGTTGCACCCTGACCCAATCCCTCACTTGGATTCCAGGAAACCATGCTCTCTTTTTTGTTGTTGTAGTGCTCCTGACTTTTACGCTGTTGGCTTTACTCTGCTGCTTTGACTGTCGAGGCTGTCGGGGGACGGAGACTGTAAGGGCCGCTCTAGTTCAAGTCCTAACATCAGCTTAGCAGGAACGACTCCGGTGGTGGAGTGGTGAGCAGCTCTGTAGTGCAGCAGAGTTTGCGACAAGGACTCAGTGAAGGAGCAACCCTGAGCCAGGTGAGCTCTCAGTCCGTTGGCCTAGGAGTGGTAGAAGGCTGTTCTGATGTGCTTGATTCCCTTGCTTTTGATAAAAGAGCTGAACTAGGCCCTAGATTAGCTGAGGGGCGTTGTCCGTGATCAGAGTTGCAGGCAGTCCCCAGCGAGAAAAGAGCATATCCAGGAATTTTATGATGGCCCCTGATCTGACAGAACTCATGTGTGTGACCTCTGGCCATTTTGCATGTAGGTCATACGAAACCACCAGGAAGCGTTGGTGATGTGGCACATTGTAAAGAGTTCACTGCAGATGACCAGTTGGATATGTTCCCACGGGAGGGCCAGGCCAGTAGTTGCGGTGATGGTTGCGGAGGTGGGCCTGTCTTTCCACTGACAAGGCATGGAGCACAGTCGCATACTAGCTCTTTGATATCATGATCAATGCCAGGCCACCACACCAGGTCCCGGCAGTGCTGCTTTAGCTTCACAATGCCAAGGTGGCCTTCATGAGTCATAGGCAACACTTGTCCTCTGAGGCGGCTTGATATGACTGTGCTGTTTCTCTCGAGCCGTGTCATTCCAGCATGACAACTCATGTTCGAACCTGTATATATGGTTGGAGTTCTGACGGGAGCTGTGCCGGCCAGCCATTGGCTAAGTATTCCCGCAAGGTTCTGAAGATGGGGTCGTTGGCTGAATCGTGGCTCCTTGAGCGACCCTGTGCCTTGGAGAGGTGAGTGTAGGAGCTGGATGAGGTCCTCATCAGAGTAAACCTGGGCACAGGTGGAGTCTGGGGGAACTGAGTGCGAAAGGAGGTCTGCCACCACGTTGTGCCTGCCCAGCGTAAACTGCAGCTTAAAGTTATACTGCTGGTCTGATAAGCAACACATGCAGAGGGGCTTGTGACCTGACCCAGAGGTAGATATCAAGGATGTGAGGACCTGGTGGTTGGTGCGCAGAGTGAAAGAACGTCCGTAGAAGTAAATGTGCCACCGCTCACAGGCCCAAACGCATGCTAGTGCCTCCCTCTCTCCAACGTACTTCTGTTCGGTGGGGCTCAATGCACAAGACGTGAAAGCCACCGGCTTCTCAACACTGTCCTGAAGCTGAGAGAGTACCGCTCCCACTGCTGTGGCTGACGCATCACAGGTGACCAGAGTTGGGTTGGTGAGATTAAAGTGGGAAACGTGAAGTGGTCAGCAGTTTGAGAGAGCGGACAGCCTGTGGACAGTCGGGTGTCCAGGCCACTCCAGAAACCCCGGCAAGGATGGTAGACATTATCTTCTGGAAACAGCTCTGGGATGAACTGAGACCAATAGGCATCCTATTGGTCTCAGAAACACCCCGATATGACAGATGAAGGCTGTCGGGTTCCTACTCTCTGGGTGTATGGGAACTTGGAGGTAACCCTTGCGAATGTCCAGCTTTGTGAAGACCGTCGACCCGTAGATTGTGAGTGGTCAATTCCTCCATGGTCGACAGTGGGTACCGATCAGGTATGACGGCCTTGTTGGCCACTCTCAGGTCCAAGCAGACCCGCAGCTCTCCAGATTTCTTTTTAGTGATGACCAAGTTGGACACCCATGGGGAGGTGTCCACCGGCTTGATGAATCCATCCTCCAGCTGCTTCTGTATATCCTCAGTGACCATTTCACGTAAAGCCAGTGGAATACGGCGTAGAGGTTGAGTGACTGGAGTCACCGTAGAGTCGAGGAGGGTCTTATGTGTCACGCCCTGACCATAGAGAGCCCTTGGTTCTAACACCTATGGTGTTGTAGGTCAGGGCATGACTAGGGGGGTGTTCTAGTCGCTTTATTTCTATGTTTGCGTTCGAGTGTGGTTCCCAATTAGAGGTAGCTGATTATCGTTGTCTCTAATTGGGGATCATAATTAAGGTGTCCCGGTTTCAAATCAAATCAAATTAAATTTTATTTGTCACATACACATGGTTAGCAGATGTTAATGCGAGTGTAGCGAAATGCTTGTGCTTCTAGTTCCGACAATGCATTAATAACCAACAAGTAATCTAACTAACAATTCCAAAACTACTGTCTTATACACAGTGTAAGGGGATAAAGAATATGTACATAAGGATATATGAATGAGTGATGGTACAGAGCAGCATAGGCAAGATACAGTAGATGGTATCGAGTACAGTATATACATATGAGATGAGTATGTAAACAAAGTGGCATAGTTAAAGTGGCTAGTGATACATGTATTACATAAGGATGCAGTCGATGATATAGAGTACAGTATATACGTATGCATATGGGATGAATAATGTAGGGTAAGTAACATTATATAAGGTAGCATTGTTTAAAGTGGCTAGTGATATATTTACATCATTTCCCATCTATTCCCATTATTAAAGTGGCTGGAGTTGAGTCAGTGTCAGTGTGTTGGCAGCAGCCACTCAATGTTAGTGGTGGCTGTTTAACAGTCTGATGGCCTTGAGATAGAAGCTGTTTTTCAGTCTCTCGGTCCCAGCTTTGATGCACCTGTACTGACCTCGCCTTCTGGATGATAGCGGGGTGAACAGGCAGTGGCTCGGGTGGTTGATGTCCTTGATGATCTTTATGGCCTTCCTGTAACATCGGGTGGTGTAGGTGTCCTGGAGGGCAGGTAGTTTGCCCCCGGTGATGCGTTGTGCAGACCTCACTACCCTCTGGAGAGCCTTACGGTTGACGGTGGAGCAGTTGCCGTACCAGGCGGTGATACAGCCCGCCAGGATGCTCTCGATTGTGCATCTGTAGAAGTTTGTGAGTGCTTTTGGTGACAAGCCGAATTTCTTCAGCCTCCTGAGGTTGAAGAGGCGCTGCTGCGCCTTCTTCACGATGCTGTCTGTGTGAGTGGACCAATTCAGTTTGTCTGTGATGTGCATGCCGAGGAACTTAAAACTTGCTACCCTCTCCACTACTGTTCCATCGATGTGGATAGGGGGTGTTCCCTCTGCTGTTTCCTGAAGTCCACAATCATCTCCTTAGTTTTGTTGACGTTGAGTGTGAGGTTATTTTCCTGACACCACACTCCGAGGGCCCTCACCTCCTCCCTGTAGGCCGTCTCGTCGTTGTTGGTAATCAAGCCTACCACTGTTGTGTCGTCCGCAAACTTGATGATTGAGTTGGAGGCGTGCGTGGCCACGCAGTCGTGGGTGAACAGGGAGTACAGGAGAGGGCTCAGAACGCACCCTTGTATTTGTGGGATATTGTTTTGTTGAGTGCTGATGTACGCTCTGTTACTTCACGGTCGTTGTTTGTTTATTGTTTTGTTTAAGTTTCACTAATATAAGATGTGGAACTCGAATCACGCTGCACCTTGGTCCGTCTATCATAACAACCGTGACAGAATATCCCACCAAGCAAGGACCAAACAGCGTGTTCATGAGGTAAAAGAGTTTTGGACATGGGAGGAGCTCATGAGTGGATGCGAGACCCTTCCTTGGCGGGAGTCGCAGAGGACTCAGGAAGGACAGCAAAGACGCCAGGGACCGTGGCCACAGAAACCCCAAGATTGTTTTGGGGGTGGCACATGGAACTCTCGGCTGAGCAGCGGAGAGTGCAGGAGCCCAAATGGCAGACAGTGGAGGAATTCAATGAGGGATACCGGAGAGAGGTGGAGGCGAGGAGTAGGTTGCAGCGCAGGCGTGCTGAAGAGCGTGTCATCAGTCCGGTGCCATCTGTGCCGGCTCCACGCACCAGGCCACCAGTGCACCTCCCCAGCCCGCTATGTCCTGTGCCGGTTCCTCACACTCACCATGAGGAGCGTGTCTTCAGTCCGCTGCCACAGAAACCCCAAGATTATTTTTTGGGGGGAGGCACATGGAGCTGGCGGCTGAGCAGAGGGAAGAGCCAGAGACCGTCAGGGAGGCGATGGAGAAGTTGGGAGAGAGAGAGAGAGGAGAGAGATGTTGGTCAAGTGTGTTCTGCTCAACATTCGACCTGAAGAGCCTGTCAGCAGTCTGAAGTCTGTGCCGGCTCCACACACCAGGCCTCCTGTGCGCCTCCCCAGTCCGGTACGTCCTGTAATCTAAGATGGGCGTAGAGTCTTTGTCTTCGTCTTGTCGTGTCCCGTGTATATATCTTTTTATATCTTTTTTATTTTTTAGATTTTTCTTAACCTCAACTTCAACGTACTCTCCTGCAATCCGCCTCACCCAATGTGGTGTGGATCTGCTATTTTCTTTACTTCAGAACCGGAGCCTCCAACAGAAGCTAGCCAGCTAACTAGCTACTAGCTAGTAATCATCTAACCACTGCTAGCGGCCATCAGCTAAACTTTAGCCCGGACAACTCTTGCCAGTCTGCACAGCGCGATTCACATCAGAACTTATCGGACTTGTTTTTCTCCATAGCTCCGGATTCCTACCGCAAGCTCTGAACCTTTTCACCTGGATTATCGCAGCTAGCTAGCTGAGTGGCCACGTTTCTGTCCCGAAGCAAGCACCAATTAGCCTGGAGCTAGCCTATGCTAGGCCCAACACCCGGCTAGCTGAAGAGGTCCATCAGCCACTCTTTGGGCTACAATACCTATTTTGCCAATTGGCCTGGACCCCTTTTTCTGCCAATACGGAGCCCCACCGATCCATCACGACTGGACTACTGACGTAATCTGCCCGAGGTGCAATCTGGTTTCCGAGCTGGTCATGGGTGCACCTCAGCCACGCTCAAGGTTCTAAACAATATCATAACCGCCACCGATAAGAGACAATACTGTGCAGCTGTATTCATCAACCTGGCCAAGGCTTTCGACTCTGTCAATCACCACATTCTTATCGGCAGACTCAAAAGCCTTGGTTTCTCAAATGACTGCCTCGCCTGGTTCACCATCTACTTCTCAGACAGAGTTCAGTGTGTCAAATCGGAGGGCCTGTTGTCCGGACCTCTGGCAGTCTCTATGGGGGTACCACAGAGTTCAATTCCCAGGCCGACATTCTTCTCTGCATACATCAATGATGTCGCTCTTGCTGCTGGTTATTCTCTGATCCATCTCTACGCAGAGGACACCATTCTGTATACTTCTGGCCCTTCTTTGGACACTGTGTTAACTAACCTCCAGACGAGCTTCAGATCCATACAACTCTCCTTCCGTGGCCTCCAACTGCTCTTAAATGCAAGTAAAACTAAATGCATGCTCTTCAACTGATCGCTGCCCGCACCTGCCCGCCCGTCCAGCATCACTACTCTGGACGGTTCTGACTTAGAATATGTGGACAACTACAAATACCTGGGTGTCTGGTTGGACTGTAAACTCTCCTTCCAGACTCACATTAAACATCTCCAATCCAGAATTAAATCTAGAATTGGCTTCCATTTCGCAACAAAGCATCCGTCACTCATGCTGCCAAACTTACCCTCGTAAAACTGACTATCCTACCAATCCTTGACTTCGGCGATGTCATTTTCAAAATAGCCTCCAACACTCTACTCAGCAAATTGGACTCAGTCTATCACAGTGCCAGCCCCATATACTACCCACCACTGGGACCTGTATGTTCTCGTTGGCTGGCCTTCGCTTCATATTCGTCGCCAAACCCACTGGCTCCAGGTCATCTATAAGTCTTTGCTAGGTAAAGCCCTGCCTTATCTTAGCTCACTGGTCACCATAGCAGCACCCACCCATAGCACGTGCTCCAGCAGGTATATTTCACTGGTCACCCCCTGTTACGAATCCCTTCGGCCCGGCAGTCTAGGGGGGGATGGTAACAAGACCCGTAACATAACTCATGCAAAGTATAATAGTGAAAAAGTAACAGTGAGAATGAAAAACCACAGACAACTAAATTACCGTCAAACACTCATGGTTTATTTTTAAACACACGGTAATGGAGGGGGGCAGGAAAAGGGGCTGAGCTGGACCCAAGGAAAGAAATAATAAGGATTCAAAAACACCCCTAAGCTAGTCTACCTGCTTCAACAACAGCTAGCTAACTAACCAAAAATACAGTGGGTGGTCAGCCCAGTTCTAACTAGTGTATTTAGACAAAGTTTACCTACAGGTAGTGTATGCCCATGGGCAACTTGTCTTGGTGCCCCCTTTTCCCACCATCAAACAAACAGTCTTGAAGCACAACAGTACATACTCACATAATTCCGGATGTGAACAAAAACCAAAAGAGAGCTCAACCCAAAGAGAGAGTGAGAGAGTGCGACAGAGATTGAAACAGAGCGATCGAGCTCCAGAGAAAACAACTGAATGGGGTTTTTAAACCAAGGGAAAG
This sequence comes from Oncorhynchus tshawytscha, assembly GCF_018296145.1. Taxonomy (NCBI): domain Eukaryota; kingdom Metazoa; phylum Chordata; class Actinopteri; order Salmoniformes; family Salmonidae; genus Oncorhynchus; species Oncorhynchus tshawytscha. The sequence goes on from NC_056434.1 coordinate 6,964,434, forward strand.
GGGATGTGATTGGGTAATGGAAACAGGAGGAGGTGTGTCTTCAGATTGATGACTGATTGGGGAATGAGGATTGCCACCTGTGAGGAGGGGAGAATGAGAGAAAATAAATACACACACAGGATACACACTCAGGAGACCTGTATCCGTAACACCCCCAAAGCCATTTCCTACTTTGGCCGTCTTTCCTTCCAGTTCTCTGCTGCCAATGACTGGAACGAACTGCAAAAATCACTGAAGCTGGAGACTCATATCTCCCTCACTAACTTTAAGCACCAGTTGTCAGAGCAGCTCACAGAACACTGCACCTGTACATAGCCCATCTGTAATTTGCCCTTCCAACTACCTCATCCCATGCTGTTATTTATTTATTTTGCTCCTTTGCACCCCAGTATCTCTACTTGCACATTCATCTTCTGCACATCTATCAATACAGTGTTAAATTGCTACATTGTAATTATTTCACCACTATGGGCTATTTATTGCCTTACCTCCCTTATCCTTCTTCCTTTGCACACACTGTATATAAACTTTTTTTCTATTGTATTATTGACTGTGTGTTTGTTTATTCCATGTGTAACTCTGTGTTGTTGTCTGTGTCACAGTTGTAAATGAGAACTTGTTCTCAACTAGCCTACCTGGTTAAATAAAGGTGAAATAAAAATAAATAATACAATTAAGATCACAGTTATGAAAACTTAGGACACTAAAGAGGCCTTTCTACTGACTCTGAAAAACACCAAAAGAAAGATGCCCAGGGTCCCTGGTCATCTGCGTGAACGTGCCTTAGGCATGCTGCAAGGAGGCATGAGGACTGAAGATGTGGCCAGGGAAATAAATTGCAATGTCTGTAATGTGAGACGCCCAAGACAGCGCTACAGGGAGACAGGACGGACAGCTGATCGACCTCGCAGTGGCAGATTACCTGTAAAACAACCTGCACAGGATCGGTACATCTGAACATCACACCTGCAGGACAGGTACAGGATGGCAGCAACAACTGCCAGAGTTACACCAGGAACGCACAATCCCTCCATCAGTGCTCAGACTGTCCACAATAGGCTGAGAGAGGCTGGACTGAGGGCTTGTAGGCCTGTTGTAAGGTAGGTCCTCACTAGACATCACCGGCAACAACGTTGCCTATGGGCACAAACCCACCGTCGCTAGACCAGACAGGACTTGCAAAAAGTGCTCTTTGTCTCACCAGGGGTGATGGTCAGATTCGCGTTTATCGTCGAAAGAATGAACGTTACGCCGAGGCCTGTACTCTGGAGCGGGATCGATTTGGAGGTGGAAGGTCCGTCATGGTCTGGGGCAGCATCATCGGGCTGAGCTTGTTGTCATTGCAGGCAATCTCAACGCTGTGTGTTACAGGGAAGACATCCTCCTCCATCACGTGGTACCCTTCCCGCAGGCTCATCCTGACATGACCCTCCAGCATGACAATGCCACCAGCCATAGTGCTTGTCTGTGCGTGATTTCCTGCAAGACAGGAATGTCAGTGTTCTGCCATGGCCAGTGAAGAGCCGGGATCTCAATCCCATTGAGCACGTCTGTGACCTGTTGGATCAGAGGGTGAGGGTTAGGGACATTCCCCCCAGAAATGTCCGGGAACTTGCAGGTGCCTTGGTGGAAGAGTGGGGTAATATCTCACAGGATGAACTGGCAAATCTGGTGCAATCCATGAAGAGGAGATGCACTGCAGTACTTAATGCAGCTGGTGGCCACACCAGATACTGACTGTTACTTTTGATTTTGACCCCCCCCCCCCTTTGTTCAGGGACACATTATTCTATTTCTGTTAGTCAAGTCTGTGGAACTTGTTCAGTTTATGTCTCAGTTGTTGAAACTTGTTATGTTCATACAAATATTTACACGTTAAGTTTGCTGAAAATAAACGCAGTTGACAGTGAAAGGATGTTTCTATTTTTGCTGAGTTTATATAGGGAAGGTAATCAGGGAGGTGATGGAGTCCAGGTGAGTATGATGACACACAGGTGCGTGTAACGATGGTGACAGGTGTGTGCCCTAACGAGCATTCTGGTGACCTAGAGGCCAGAGAGGGAGCACACGTGACAGTAGAAATACTTTCATCCATCCTCGTTCGCCAAATTTTATGTTTAAAAAATATATATACATTGTTGTCAGTTGAGGCTGACATTTATCTCAACGAGTAGCATCTGAAAATACACCTAAAATAGAACTACCATAACTACCATTTTATAATTTCTGATAAAAACATATGTGGGGGGGGGGTGCTCTTATTGCAATTATAAAATGGTTTGCCAATGTAATTACAACAGTAAAAATAAATGTTTTGTCAGCCAAATAGACAATCAGTGCTGAACACAAGACAACAAACGTCAAGGAAAGCGGGGTTATGAAGTGTCAACTCCCTCCACCTGATGACTCACTTCGGTTCAAATCAAACGTAGTTTTTTGAAAGTGCTATCAGGAAAATCACTAAGCAACTGATTGAGTCCGCTGTCCGTTTTTTTTGTTTGTTATGATCATGGAGAGAAATCGTTTTCCAAGTATCTGAAAGTCCCAAATGAAGTGCTTCTGATCCAGCACCAAGCCCTGAACGGCATGTGTCGGAAATACCCGGCTATATAAACACAACACTGTTGACCGTTTTTTAAATTTTTTTTTAAATATCACTTAACACGCCGCTGCTAACCGATAGAAATGTATATATCACAGACCAGCATTGACTGACCACATGTTTAATACGCCTGGATGACACATCTTTAAACAAATAAGAGACGTCCCTGAGTACACTACCCCTGTGTGCACCATAGACTTATAGGCATGCAGACATTAGGAACAGATTCATATAATTTGCTTGAGGGCAGCTCATTAACCTCCAGGAACACGTTGATGACGTCAGATACCCTTTCTCCAGCCAGGTAGCGTACCTGCTTGTATCCTGTTAGAGCAGGGACTTTCACGCTATTGCTATTGACCAGATTAAGTGTGCTATTATCCAAAGGTCGACGTGACGCCCTCGACTCACAATTCAAATGAAGCACAGACACACCTGTCTACAAAGAAAACTTCCACCTACCACCATTGTTCCACGAGGCAAAGTAACTACCAATGTTTTACAATAGAAAACAATGGATAATAGTAATAGTAATATTAATAATAATAATAATAATATACATACTAATTCAAATATAATAAATAACAAAAGTAATATTAATCATTTCAAGATTATTAATATCATTATGAACATCATAAAACATTATAATAAATAATCATTCAAAACCAGCACAAGAATATTAGTATTATACTACATGGATATAATACTATACAATAACATAATTACTGTTATCATGTAGCAACAATCGTAACAATATTCATTATTATAATTATACAGCTATGCTTATATTATTATTGATAATATTATTGTTATTATTCCATTGTTGTTAAATTGCTTATTTAAATATATATATATATATAATAAATGCAACATTGTAATAATATTTTTGCTGCAGCCTCAGATCACATCTGTGTCAATTAAGTTACATCTGGAGACAATTTTGGCAAATCTGTGAAGAAGAAAAAAAACAACACATTTGCCTTGTAGGTCTTATTTATTGATGGAGATGTGATGAAATAAAAACATGAAATCAAGACAACTCTTGTGAACACAACTGATGAATCCATTGCTAAAAATTTGAATTGAGAGATTTTTTTGGCCTATTTTAGGGATGGGCGGAAGGACTATCATGCATATTCACTATTTGCATACGGCCTCGGTCATGCTTTTAAAGATGCAGAGCTGTCGAGAGTAACCACTTGATGACATTGATCCCAACGTACGCTTCAGAGAAATACGCGACCGGAGGCAAAGTAACGTTCTCTGGTTTCTTCGTTCACTTCCGAAAAGAGAATGGACTATTTCTTGGCATCCATTTGAAAGGACCGTAAGGAAGCAAGCCATCCCTTTTAAGGCACAGTAAGGTGATATTCAGTGACTTTACTTGCACTTGGAATCAGCATTCGAAGAAAATGTAAGTATAATTTTTTTTTTAAATGATAGCCTACCGACCGTGTAATGTTGTGCGTTGTCCTTGTGTAGAAGCAGACTATTTTATATTATTATTGTTGTTCTTCTTGTTTATTATAAGGTTATAGAAATTCTTATGAAGAATATATTCGTGTGTTCTTCACCTTTGCAATTGTGTAATAAGGACAACGGTAATGCCTTATTGAGACAAATAAATACGATACATTGCCGCCCTATAACTATAATTGCACGTGTCACCATTATTTTCTTCTATGGTTACGTTAATTTATTAATGCGTAAAAGGCATATTTTATATTGAAGTGTATTAGCCCTCATATAGGGAGAATCGACTCTCATGAGGTTTTTGATGACAGCCTTGTCAGTTGTCATCACACATCATAGTAGACCACTAAAGTGACTAAAAACGATCTAACAACTGAAATAAAACAGTTTTAGGCATTAGTCGACTTTCTAATTGTGTTTTGAAATAGTTTTCACAGGCTACTCCGTGCAAAGCTTTCAGTTCCAACTGCAGGGTATAGTGACGTTACATTTTAGTCATTTAGTAGACGCTCTTAGCCAGAGCGAGTTACAATTAGGGTAAAGTGCCTTGCTCAGGGGCACATCGACAGATTTTTTTACCTAGTCGGCTAGGGGATTCGAACCATGCCGTTTTGGCCCAACGCTTTTAATCGCGAGGCTACCTGCTACCCTAGAGAGGAAAGACCTTGACTTTATCACCGTGTAGAATTGGCATAGTTTGTTCTTACTCAATCTTTCAACCTAAGGACTAGGCATTCACAAATGACAATTGGTTACCAGAAGTTACAGATATCAAATGGGTTACGGAAGTTACAGAGATCAAATGATAAGGGGTTAGCGGAAGTTACAGAGATCAAATGATAAGGGGTTAGCGGAAGTTACAGAGATCAACTGATAATGGGTTAGCAGAAGTTACAGAGATACAATTAAATGATAGCCTATTTACAAACACAATGACACACAGAGTAGACCTATCAGAGTATGACAAAAAAACTATCCAACAAACACAATTGTATACTTTTTATCCATCATATAATTATTTAAACAAAGCACCATAAGAAGTCAAACTGAAGTTACATGCTGTCTTTGAAGAGAACATCTTGGCTCAGAACAGAAAGAGACAACATTAGTGTAACTGTATCAAAATATCCGTGACAACAGTAACAATCCCAGGCATAACATTAAAGTCCCCCCTTGATGGCGGAGATACAAATTTAAACTTTAAAGTTAAAGGGACAGGTCACCCAAATGACAAAATTACATGTTGGAAACTACGGGAGGGGGTTAAAATAAATTGAACACCCTTTCCCTCATAGAAGTAACTCAAGATAATGTTTACGACCATAAATAACACCACCCTGTGTTTATAACTGTGGATATCGACTTTGCCACTTCAGCACACTTTTGTGGCACAGTCGATTCCACGCATGGCTACAGGCCAGTAGGTTGAGGGTTCGCCAACCACCACGGAAGAGCTCACTCTCCCTGCCTGTCTTATTACACTACAAACAGAGTCAGCTGCAGACAGTGATCAGCTTGGGAAAAATCTGATTTTCAACATTTGGATGTCATATTTATAATTACAGTGCATTGGGAAAGTATACAGACCCCTTTTTCCACTTTTTGTTACGTTACAGCCATATTCTAAAATGTATTAAATAAAAAAAAATCCTCATCAATCTACACACAATACCCCATAATGACAAAGCAAAAACAGTTGTTTCTGTAGGGATGTTTTTCAGCGGCAGGGACTGGGAGACTAGTCAGGTTCGAGTGAAAGATGAATGGAGCAAAGTACAGTGAGATCCTTGATGAAAACCTGCTCCACAGCGCTCAGGACCTCAGACTGTGGTGAAGGTTCACCTTCCAACAGGACAACAACCCTAAGCACATAGCCAAGGCAGAGCAGGAGTGGCTTTGGGACAAGTCTCTGAATGTCCTTGAGTGGCCCAGCCAGAACCTGGACTTGAACCCGATCGAACATCTCTGGAGACACCTGAAAATAGCTGTGCAGTGACTCTCCCCATCTAAGCGTCGCTTGGGAGGATCTGCAGAGAAGAATGGGAGGAACTCCCCAAATACAGGTGTGCCAAGCTTGTAGCGTCATACCCAAGAAGACTCGCGGCTGTAATCGCTGCCAAAGGTGCTTCAACAAAGTACTGAGTAAAGGGTCTGAATTAGGGATGCACAATATATCAGTGAGCATCTCGAAATCGACCGATGTCTAGTTTAACGCCAATGTGCAAAACCGGTGTCAAAGCTGACACGCATACCCATATAACATAGGTACATGATGTAATGATGCCATATAAAATGTTGCGCTATACGTGCAACACAGCATTCCTAAACTAGCCGACAACGTCTGCAGTGTGGATCGAGCAGTCAACAAGTCGAGCAGTCATTTGAAAGAGTGTGGATCGAGCAGTCAACAAGTCGAGCAGTCATTTGAAAGAGTAACAACAAAATTTCAGCAAGACAACTCAAAGGCGAAATCCATTAAAACCTCTTGGTGCACCGATCCCTGAATTGCAGAGCGCCAAATTCAAATTAAATTACTAAAAATATTACATTTTTATGAAATCCCAAGTGCAATATACCAAAACACAGCTTAGCTTGTTGTTAATCTACCTGTCGTGTCAGATTTAAAAAAAAGCTTTACAGCGAAAGCAAACCAAGCGTTTATGTTAGGACAGCTCTCTCAGCAGACAAAACATTACAAACAGCTAGCAGCAAAGTAGATTGGTCACGAAAGTCAGAAAAGCAATCAAATTAATCGCTTACCTTTGATGATCTTCAGATATTTGCACTCACGAGACACCCAGTGACACAATAAATGTTTGTTTTGTTCGATAAAGATTATTTTTATATCCCAAAACCTCCATTTGGTTGGCACGTTTTGTTGAGTAATCCACAGGCTCGTACAGGTCACGACGGGCAGACTAAAATTCCAAATAGTATCCGTAAAGTTCGTAGAAACATGTCAAACGTTTTTTATAATCAATCCTCGGGTTGGTTTTACAATAAATAATCGATAATATTTCAACCTGGTGGTAGCCTTTTCAATAGGAGAGAGAGAGAAAAGGTCTGCTCCAAACTGCTTGCGCATGCAAAACTCTGGGGGGACACAGCTATCCACTGACACGATGTGATCAGTTTTGGAAACATTAGAATTGTTTCTATCCTAATCCGCCAATTATATGCATATTCTAGCTTCTTTGGCATGAGAAATAGGCAGTTTCATTTGGGTACGTTTTTCATCCAAACATCAAAATACTGCCCCATGTCTCAAGAGGTTATTAAAGCCAAGGTAATGTAATTCATTGCCCTTGACAATCAACCATTTTCTGTCGTGGGTGATGTGGGCTTTCGCCGACTGGTCGAGCACTGTAAGGGAAATCTGCCCTATGTTTATACAAGAGACCACAGGAAACTTCTTTGATCAGAGGTTAGTTTGTTTATTAAGTATTGCAAGCCAGATTGCAACCTGGAGTATACACTTTATTATTACACAACTACACAGTAATTTGCAAGTAACACACCCTGTACAAAAGATGGTGTTTTCCCTTTTTATCCCCTACTGGGATATCATCCCGCCCAGGGTGATGTCCCTTAACTTTAATACCATATAAGCTCATAATTAATAGTTGCTAATACAAAGTTGTCTCTGCTAGGCGGAGTTCAGCGTATTGTTATTTGCAGTTAGTTTCCCAATCCTTCTTCCTCCTATTGCTACAGTGGTACCTCCTTTTAAAAGTTGCGAGCTTGCACAGCGGGACTTAGAGGTACCCAGTGACACGGCTTCATTGGTCCAGACCACCACAAGGGGGAGTTAGAGGTTCCCAGCGTCACTGCTTCATTGGTCCAGACCACCACCAGGGGGAGTTAGAGGTACCCAGCATCACTGCTTCATTGCTCCAGACCACCACCAGAGGGAGTTAGAGGTACCCAGCATCACTGCTTCATTGCTCCAGACCACCACCAGGGGGAGTTAGAGGTACCCAGCATCGCGGCTCCAGACCACCACAAGGGGGAGTTAGAGGTACCCAGCATCACTGTTTCATTGCTCCAGACCACCACCAGGGGGAGTTAGAGGTACCCAGCATCGCGGCTCCAGACCACCACAAGGGGGAGTTAGAGCACTCATTATACATTTGGGTCCCAAGGTTTTTATATGACCAATCATATCGAGTGGTTCCAATGACGAATTTTGACTCGGGGCCACCGTTGCCTGGTGACTTTCTTCAGCAAAGATGGCTGACAAAACATTATGGAGGATGCAGATGTAAATTCTTATAAAGTCATAACGAGTCAAGCAAAAAGAAATTACACTTGAGAGGAATATGTTAGTTAATGTAGAGACAAACGTTTGTGCATATTTTTTTTGTTGTCATAAAGTTAATTTACGAAAATCGCTATTTAGCAAGTTTATCTGACTAGCTAACATTAGCCAGCAAGCTAGTGTTAGGAGAATGAATTTGTAATTCGTGTTGTTTAAAGTTTTAGCGACTCCTGAGAAAACCAGCAAACCAGGCTGTCGTCTTGTGAAACAGTGGATGTAAAGAATCTAGCTAGCTAAAGCATTTACCGCAAATTGAATGTACAATTGTGTAAGCTTGCCTTGCAATGCAGCTGAAGTAACATAGCTAGCTAACTATTTACTTTCTTATTGTCTAGTGGAGGATAAAAATAACTGTGTGCCTATGGATGTGTAACTAGCTACACAGTATGTAGCCGATCTGTGTATAGACGGTAACACGTTAGGTTCTGAACTAATATTCATACCAATCTATGAACCTCAGCTATCATAGTTGTTGTATCAATTTCAAGTCTGAATGGCATTAATGAAGCCTATGGATTGAGTAGAATATAATAACTTTATTGTGCCAAGGATGCAAGTCCTATATACACATGTACTGTAGTTATTACCACGCATGAGATTCCCACATTGTAGCCTGTACATTGAATATATTCACTGATCGTGTAACTCTTCCTTGGCAAATAAAGGTGCGGTTCAGGTATGAATCTCTGAGACATTCTTTTTTTCAGTCATATCAAACTCCATGATTTGAATGATGCTGTGTCTGCATGTATGTACTACAATTATACACTTCAACAGTGTTTACCACTCCTGCTCCAGGGACATCAATGATTACACACTGTAACTATGCAATAGACTAGAAACATGATTGATTTGTAATTCATATATACTGAGAAAAAAAACAATGCATATCTATCTCCCATCATCCGCATTAATCTGAGGATAGTATTTCAATGAGATACTTCATTTCAACCAGTGGAGAATGTGAAACGTTTTATTGAAAGAAGTTCATTATCCAGGTGTTATAAATACATAAATGCATTATAATTATGATAATTATAATATTATAAATACAAGTTCAATCTGTACTTCAATGCACATATGGTGTGCGTTATAAAACGAGGAAGAAAGACGAGGTGGGGAGAGAGGTGTAGAAGACAGAAAGAGGAAGAGGTAAGAACAGTGGCAGACAGTATATGATTCATGAATTACAGTGCTTCCCTAATATTCTCTCAGTTCATCACATTTGTGGTGTCTCCTAACCAGCCTTGGGCACCCAGTTGGCCCGAAGGTTACCTTAAGAGCGGGTGAGGTGGCGATGACGGGACTGGCTTCCTCTCTCACATCAAAACATCTCTGCAGACGAGAGACAGATGGATAGAGAGAGCATGATTAAGCCTTGTGTTTTTTATTCTAACACGGTCAGTCATCTTAAATCAGGAGGTGAAATGCAAAACTGACCTCGGATCATTAACTCTGGGACAACTACATCTCTGTCTGTATTTCAATGTAAAGCATCTCTTTAATAATACTTCCTGTTGACCCGACCAAGTGACCTCTCACCTATGATCATGCTGTGCCCTCTGTGTCAGCCAGTTCAGATGTGGGAGGGGTTCACCAAAACAGCTGATATAACCTAGAGGAATTAGGGAGAAGGGAGAAGGGGGATGAAGTGAAGAAGAGAGACTGTTATTGTGTGTGTTTGGTCTCACCTGGTGTCCACACTAAGTGGCTACAGAGTACTTTATGCTGAAAAACAGACACATGAGGACAAACAATAGAAGGTAATGTCAATAGAAGATAGTGTGACGCAGACACCTATCGGAGTGTACCTGAAACATTTAAATACAGAGGGCTATGTGTCTCACCACTTGGTTATTGCAAGGCTAACCCCCAGGGAAATCATGACTTGGCAGCAACAAATAGTCCAGTGAAAATGGTTGTGTTTATGTGGTGTAAATATGAAAATTAGAAGCTGACATCTTAAGGGTTTTTTAATGAATGCATTTGAGACAGGTTCCATGTACAACAAGACAGGCAGAGAGGAAGAGAGAAAAAGAACACAGAACAGTTTAATTACCTCTGGTTATGGACACTTTTGCCAGCAATAAAGCTTCCACGGCCTGTTCCTCGGACAGTGAACATCTAGCAGCAATATCTACATTTTTGACCCCTTGGTCAGCTCTCTCTCTGAAAGTAAAGGAAGCAACTTATTTTTTATAGATATAAAAATATATATATATAAAACATATATAACAATAACTGAGATATGGTCGTTCCATCTAAAGCAGCAGATGTTATTTTTAGGATACGTCAATACAGCCCAGTGCTGCTTACCTGAGATGCCATCTTCGTAGGTGTCCACTTTGACTTCCTTTGTGTCAAAGAGTAAGGGGAACAACTACTTCAAGGTCTCAGAGCGAGTGACGTCACCGATTAAAGTGCTATTAGCTCGCTAGCAAGTCATTTCACACCGGTTACACACAACTTTAAAAAAATATATATATACACATTGCAAGATTTTTGGCGAAATAGACAGACATAACAATGGGAAGACCGCAGTGTTCCAATATTATTTTTGTTGTTTACATTTTAACTATAAAACAACGTGAGCAGGTCTCACTACCAATAATAGCGAAGCAGGCATTGTGACGTTGAACAATAAGCTGGGAGTAGTACATTCGGAAGGCGAGTTGGTGCCACTGTGCTCAATAGAACTAATAGGAGCTGGCAGGGTGAAAAATGCCCTAAAATAAGGCCTGTATTTTTCGCGATTACTTCAAAACAACGGCAAGCAACTGGGAAATATGGTCATATTATGAAACTGGGCTCCACGGTGGATGCAATGAACTAGTTTTTTATCAGAAAAGAACGTTGTTAAAAATGTAATGTTTCCAACCTACTATCTACACGGATTTCAGAGAGCAGAATCATTACTTTACGACACCCATTGAATATGGCCGGTGTCAGTAAACTTCGGGAAAAAATGTAATTCAATTGTTTCCAGCAGCACATTTACAATCACCAACGCTCTGGTTAACATGAAAACTGCCTTTCCAGCTCTGCTAGGGCGAGTAAAATGGTCAGAGTGGTCTCATTTGTGTCTGGAGGTAGCTAGCCAACATTAGCTTGGGTGCTTGACTGCCATTGTAAGGCCAGAATGCTCAAATCAACCCTACTCTTCGGCCCGAACGCCCAGTGTGCGCTCCGAGGGCGAAACGGTCTGAATTTACAAACGGACAGTTTTTCTCTGAATGGAAACATCATAATATTAATCAAATTAATTGAGACAAATTTCTTCAAATCAATCCCATATACTATGTTATTACAAAAAAAAAAAAAAAACATTTTAAATTCTATGGTAATGCCAATACGGAATACTATAAGATGCTTCTCAAAGATCCCCTCTGGTGGTCAAACTAGCAATAACTTGTAGTAACAGAAGAAATGTCTGAGAATTAAATGACGTGCCACAGAAGGCTGCAGCAGCACGCAAGGTGTCCCGCAGTATGACGCAACTTTTAAAGGAGGAACCACTGTATCATGTGCTAGCAGAAGTAAGTCTGGAACATAGTATCAACAGGAATTGAAAGTATAGTTCCAACACACAGACATTAGATTTTTGTAGAGAATGCAGAATGACAGGCTTTCGTGATCAAAGTTAGTCGATAATTTGAAATGGTAGATGACTTTCATGCCCTCTTCATCTGACTAACAGTCCCTTTCCCTCTGTCTCTCTTCAGGATGACCAGTAGGGATAAATGGAGGGTTTACAAGCGGGTATGTGTCGTGTTCTTTCTGGCTGCGGTGACGTTGACGGTGGTCCAGAGAGGGGCTCCCTTCCAAATCGAGAGGCAGGGTCGCATGGAGGCCCCCTCCGAGGGAGGGGAGAACAGGGCCCAGCAGCAGAATACGGGCCTCTACCCAGGGACCAACACCTTCTGGAAGGCTAGCAAGGGCAAACAAGCCGACTCTACAGCCACCGCCACTGGCACCACGGAGGAGTCCAGCATCACCCAGGAGCGAGCTGGCTCCCGGACCTGGGACGTGTCCAGTGCCAACTGCAGTGCCAACCTCAACTTCACCAACCAGGACTGGTTCAGGGGCTTGGAGGAGAACTTTAAGCAGTTCCTTCTGTACCGTCACTGCCGCTTCTTCCCCATGCTCATCAACCATCCGGAGAAGTGCTCCGGGGAGACCTACCTGCTCATGGTCATCAAGTCCATCGCTACGCAGCACGACCGCCGCGAGGTGATCCGCAAGACGTGGGGCAAGGAGCAGGTTGTTGGCGGCAAGAAGGTGAAGACGGTGTTCTTGCTGGGGACGCCGTCCAACGAGGCTGAGAAGGCCAACCATCAGAAGCTCCTGGAGTACGAGGACTACATCTACAGAGATATACTCCAATGGGACTTCCAGGACAGCTTCTTCAACCTGACCCTCAAGGAGACCCACTTCCTTAAGTGGTTCTCCACCTACTGTGCCGACGTGCGCTACGTCTTCAAGGGCGACGACGACGTCTTCGTCAGTGTGGAGAACATCTTCGAGTACCTGGAGGCCAGCGCCCAGGTCAAGAACCTCTTCGTTGGTGACGTGCTCTTCAAGGCCAAGCCCATTCGCAGGAAGGAGAACAAGTACTACATCCCACAAGCACTTTACAACAAGACCCACTACCCTCCATACGCCGGAGGCGGTGGGTTCCTCATGGACGCACCCCTGGCCAGGAGGCTCTACTGGGCCTCAGACTCTCTGGAGCTGTACCCCATCGACGATGTGTTCCTGGGCATGTGTCTGGAGGTGCTGCAGGTCACACCCATCAAGCACAATGCTTTTAAGACATTTGGTCTGGTCAAGAACAAGGACAGCAAGCTCAACCAAGAACCTTGTTTCTTCAAGAGCATGATCGTGGTTCACAAGCTGCTACCATCAGAGCTCATACACATGTGGAACCTGGTGAACAGTAATCTCATCTGTTCGCAGAAAGTGGAGATCTTATAGCCTGGTGGGAACTCTTAACTAGGCGAGGGGAGAAGAGTTGGGATGTGTGAGCGGGCCGGGAGGCAGATGTTTTGACATCCAATTCAAGTTCTCCTTTGTTCATAGTAGGACCCAGACAATATTTGATTTATTACATTTCAGCAAACATTCTTATTCAGAGCAATTAGGGTTAAATGCCTTGCTCACATCGGCAGATTTTTCACCTAGTCGGCTTGGGGAGTCAAACCAACAACATTTTGGTTACTGGCCCAACGCTCTTAACCGCTAGGCTACTTGCCTCTACTGCATCACAGTGGAAGTAAATTATCTGGTGATGTTTTTTTATGTTCTGGTGGCGTTTTTAAATGACTCTCAAAGTCAGCAGGCACATTCAGAGGTGCCAAACCAAAGGGGTTTGAGGTGCTGGCAGATAGTGTTGCAAAGAGGACAGCGAGCTGCCCCACGTTGTCATGCATCCCTTTGACTGTGTACTGAAAGTCAAACACCTTGTTCATTTGGACCAGGCTTCACCTACACTGTAGTAACATGGACCTTATAAAATAGCAAGAAACAAAGTGTCTCTACCTCACTAATGTAGTTGAAATTTCTTTTCTCGTTTAGGTAGTCATTTGAATATAATTTTGGTCAAGACTAAATGTCTTGTAAGCATGTTTAACCACGTCAATAGTCAAATAAATAATAATGTCATTTGTTTTTCTTTACATCAAACCCTGCAGTCCAATGTAGAGAGAGAGAGACCCTTTGTTATGGGTCACTGCACTTCAATATGATTGTTCAGTTTGCATAAAGAATTTGGACTGTATACTGTATGTGTCAATGGATTTGAATGTGCTGATATACTTGATATGAATTGAGTTGAGGGTTTATGAGAGGCTCCCGAGTGACGTAGCGGTCTAAGGCACTGTGTCTCAGTGCTAGAGTTGTCACTGCAGACCATGGTTTGATCACGGGCTGTATTGCAACCGGCTGTTATCGGGAGTCCCATAGGGTGGCGCGCAATTGGTCCAGTGTCATCCTGGTTAGGGGAGGTTTTGGCTGGGGTAGGCTGTCATTTGTTTTTATCTGACTTTCCTAGTTAAATAAAAGGTCAAATTACATTGAAACTGTGAAACAAATAAACTACTGCTGATACATATATCGCAATATGTTAATTTAATAGCCCCACAGACAAAGGGGGCAAAAGAGGTTGTTTGATATGTAATTAATTGCAGGGAAGGTATTGGAATTAATGAAAATGTGCAAAGATTATAGTTCCTCATGTTTAGAGGGCAGTGAATATGTGTGGATGATGTATATAAATGTTTTAAAAAATCTAAATATATATATAGGTTTAAAAATCACGTTTGTAAATAAATTTTTAAAAAAATCATATGTGGGTCTTATCATTTTATTTATTTATATTGTACAAGTTCGACTAATTGACAACAAACTGTGACCAACGATCCAAACAAGTTCAGATGACAAAGGCTCACATGGTATTTGATCTTAACGTTGATAGTATGACCAAAATATTCATTGTTCATTTTATTTCAATGTTCACTTGTTATAGGTCAATGGGATTATTTTAACCTCAAAATGTTATCCTTTTATCCTCAACATTGTTGATGTTTTAACATCTAAACATATCTTTATACATTCAAGGCTGATTTATCAATTAAACCAATGTAAATACATTACTTAATTTATGCCTTAAGGTAATATGTATAATAGTATAATTTGTATTAGTGTTTCACTTCAAATGTTACATTTTTTTTGTCACAAATGATATGCACATGACAGAACCAGAAACACATTTAACAGAACATTAACAGAGTTTTTAAATCAGTGGTTTTTTACTGGTTTCAGAGGCAGTTTATAGAGTCCTGATTGGTGTTCCCATGGTTTTATGTTCTCCTGCTGAATATCATATAACAGCGATACTATCAACTATTATATTTATCATAGTGATACAGGAGTCACATTAAAACAGAGTACGTGCAGATGGCACTAATTTACTATGTGGGGAGGTGTGTCATAGGTGATGAATGTGTAGGGCACAGATGTTGTGGCACAGCAAAAATATCAGCATACCTCAAATCTACAGGTTGAAAGTTCAAATCACCAGGTGGGGTCATCTTGAAAAGTCAGTACTGAGTGATCATGTCAACTGTAATCATGTTGGTCATTTGATTAAAGATTTTATCTGAACAGCGTACCACTTACCTTAAAACCCCTATACCATTTTAATTACCTTACTTATAATTATTTGGGACACCTGGAACCATCACGTCCCAAGAACCTTCAGGGGACCATGACAACAACATCCCAAGAACGTCATAAAAACATCCCCGGGAACTATAAGAAGGTCCCTCAGAGAAAGCTCCTTTGAGACAATCATGCGACACCCTAAGGTCTAGTAAAATGAAGGTCCTGAGAACGTCCTAAAAAAGGGTCCTGACATGGTCCTCAGCAACGTCCTGGAAAATGACAGGGAACTAGACAAAGGGCCACCAGAGAACGTTCCCTTGGGACTTGTGCGGTCGAGCCAGCTGTTGGATTTTAACAGTGAAGAGGCTGACAACGAGGATCGTTTTTCTTGCCCAAAGTGAGGCTTTTATTACCAATGTGAAGAATTAGTAGCAAATGTACAATATGTACAAACAAAAATAACAAACCTGAATCTAAATAAGTAGAGCTGTCAAAGGCCAACTGGGGCGTCAGGTAGCCTAGTGGTTAGAGCGTTGGACTAGTAACCGAAAGGTTGCAAGATCAAATCCTCGAGCTGACAAAGTACATTCAGCCCCTGAACAAGGCAGTTAACCCACTGTTCCTAGGCCAGTTAACCCACTGTTCCTAGACCAGTTAACCCACTGTTCCTAGACCAGTTAACCCCCTGTTCCTAGACTAGTTAACCCACTGTTCCTAGACCAGTTAACCCACTGTTCCTAGACCAGTTAACCCACTGTTCCTAGACCAGTTAACCCACTGTTCCTAGGCCAGTTAACCCACTGTTCCTAGACCAGTTAACCCACTGTTCCTAGACCAGTTAACCCCCTGTTCCTAGACCAGTTAACTGTTCCAAGACCAGTTAACCCCTGTTCCTAGACCAGTTAACCCACTGTTCCTAGACCAGTTAACCCACTGTTCCTAGACCAGTTAACCCACTGTTCCTAGACCAGTTAACCCACTGTTCCAAGACCAGTTAAAGACCAGTTAACCCACTGTTCCAAGACCAGTTAACCCACTGTTCCTAGACCTAACCCACTGTTCCTAGACCAGTTAACCCACTGTTCCTAGACCAGTTAACCCACTGTTCCTAGGCTGTCATTGAAAATAAGAATTTGTTCTCTACTAGCTTGACTAGCTAAATAAAGGCTCAGTAAAAAGGAGAAACGCTTCAAATATGCAGATCAGTAAATAAATGTTTATAAAGAGAAAAACACTGCCTTCAGAAAGAATTCATACCCTTCGTCTTATTCCACGTCTGGTTGTGTTACCGCCTGATATCCAAACTTATTAAATTTTCTCACCCATACCCCGTAATAACAAAGTGAAAACACGTTTTTAGACATTTTTATAAATGTATTATAAATGAAATACAGAAATATATAATTTACAAAAGTATTCACACCCCTGGATCAATACTTTGTAGAAAGCACCGGGGGGGAATTACTGCTTTGAGACATCTTGGGTATGTTTGTATTATTTTATTTAACTAGACATGTCAGTTTAGAACAAATTCTTATTTACAATGACGGCCTAGGAACTGCCTTGTTCAGGGAAAGAACAACAGATTTGTTTTACCTTGTCAGCTCGGGGATACGATCTAGCAACCTCTTAATTACTGGCCCCACACTCAAACCACCTAGCTACCTGTACAAGCTTTGGCTATATGGATTTGGGGATTTTGTCCCATTCTTCTTTGCAGATTTTCACATAGTTAGATGGGGAGTGGAGGTGAACGGCAATCTTTTAGTCTTTCCACAGGTTTTCAATGGGATTCAAGTATGGGCTTTGGCTGGGCCACTCAATGACTTTCACATTCTTGTTCTGAAGCCATTCCAGTGTTGCTTTCGCTGTATGCTTGGGGTCATTGTTCAGACCACAGAATATTTTGCCTTATGCTCTCAGAGTTTTTCACCTTCCTTTTTGCAAACTCCAAGCATGCTGTCATGTGCCTTTTTCTCAGGTGTGGTTTCCGTGGCTACACTCCCATGAAGCCCAGATTGGTTTGATGAGACTGTTTCTTCTTCTGGCAGGTTCTCCCATCTCAGCGAAAGAACTCTGTAGTTCTGTCAGAGTGGTCATTGGGTTCTTTGTCACTTCCCTGCAACTGCACATGGGGACAAAGATCATACTTTTTGGAGAAATGTCCTCTGGTCTGATGAAACAAAAATAGAACTGTTTGGCCATAATGACCATCGTTATGTTTGGAGGAAAAAGGGGGAGGCTTGCAAGCCAAATAACACCATCCCAACCGTGAAGCACAGGGGTGGCAGCGTCATGTTGTGCGGGTGCTTTGCTGCAGGAGGGCCTGGTGCACTTCACAAATTAGATGGCATCTTGAGGGAAGAAAATTATGTGGATATATTGAAGCAAAATATCAAGACATCAGTCAGGAAGTTAAAGCTTGGTTGCAAATGGGTATTCCAAATGAACAATGACCCCAAGCATACTTCCAAAGTTGTGGCAACATGGCATAAGGGAAACAAAGTCAAGGTATTGGAGTGGCCATCACAAAGCCCTGACCTCAATCCAATAGAAGATTTGTTGGCAGAACTGAAAAAGCGTGTGCGAGCAAGGAGGCCTACAAACCTGACTCAGTTAAACCAGCTCTGTCAGGAGGAATGGGCCGAAATTCACCCAACTTATTGTGGGAAGCTTGTGGAAGGCTACCCGAAAAGTTTGACCCAAGTTAAACAATTTAAAGGAAATGCTACCAAATACTAATTGAGTGTATGTGAACTACTGACCCACTGGGAATGTGATGAAAGAAATAAAAGCTGAAATAAATCATTCTCTCTACTATTATTCTGACATTTCGCATTCTTAAAATAAAGTGTTGATCCCAACTGGCCTAAAACAGGGAATCTTTACTCAGATTAAATGTCAGGAATTGTGAAAAACTGAGTTTAAATGTATTTCGCTAAGGTGTATGTAAACTTCCGACTTCATTTGTACGCACGCACCACTTTTCACAATTGTATCTCAGAGATCTACAGGCAGTTCCTTGGACTTCATGTTATAGTTTCTGTTCTGACAAGCACTTCTTCTTCTGTAGTTCTGCACTTCTTCTTCTGTAGTTCTGCACTTCTTCTTCTGTAGTTCTGCACTTCTTCTGTAGTTCTGCACTTCTTCTGTAGTTCTGCACTTGTGTAGTTCTGCACTTGTGTAGTTCTGCACTTGTGTAGTTCTGCACTTCTGTAGTTCTGCACTTCTTCTTCTTCTGTAGTTCTGCACTTCTGTAGTTCTGCACTTGTGTAGTTCTGCACTTGTGTAGTTCTGCACTTGTGTAGTTCTGCACTTCTTCTTCTGTAGTTCTGCACTTCTGTAGTTCTTCTTGTGTAGTTCTGCACTTCTTCTTCTGTAGTTCTGCACTTCTTCTTCTGTAGTTCTGCACTTCTTCTTCTGTAGTTCTGCACTTCTTCTTCTGTAGTTCTGCACTTCTTCTTCTGTAGTTCTGCACTTCTTCTTCTGTAGTTCTGCACTTCTTCTTCTGTAGTTCTGCACTTCTTCTTCTGTAGTTCTGCACTTCTTCTTCTGTAGTTCTGCACTTCTTCTTCTGTAGTTCTGCACTTCTTCTTCTGTAGTTCTGCACTTCTTCTTCTGTAGTTCTGCACTTCTTCTCCTGTAGTTCTGCACTTCTTCTCCTGTAGTTCTGCACTTCTTCTTCTGTAGTTGTGTAGTTTAACGGCAGTGGACATCTAATATCTTGAATAGACCAACTAAACTATAATATAAGGCCATTATACTTTGTGATACAACATGCGAAAAGGAAAAACAAAAACAAAAAAAACAAGAACTTGTAAAAAATAAAAAAAAATAAAAACACACAACAAACCCTACACTCATTAAAAACTCACTACTATTTTGACCCCATCTGCTCCTGCACCATGCCACCGGCCTGGGTTGACGTGACACCACCACTCAACACACCCTGTAACTCTTCTGAAGTCAAATCTCGTACCACCATGTACTTCTCTGCAGCTGACACCACAACATCTATTTTATGTGATTTATGGTCCTTTTCTGCGCTACTGTTGATAACCGTTGCTATGAACGCTAAGAAGCCAATCTTACTTGAAGCATATATCACTCGTTGGCCTATCCCTCTGTTCTGGCACAGATATACTACTCACAGGGATCCTCTCAGGATCCCTCTAAAAGGATAACTAATATATCCTAACATGACTTTGTTGTGTAAAGTCCGACTCAAAACTCAAAAGAACGGACAGTGACTCCTCTGTTTCGCTACACTCACCACCGGGTCTGCTTCGCACCAAACGGCGGGCATTACAAACACCAGGAATCTTCAACTTCAATTGCTCCACCTCCACACGTAACACTACCCCAGATATCACTACATTCAATGGTTCCCTGTTCCTAAGAGCAAAGCAAGAAACAGATCTTGACCCAAGCTGGTCTGAAGAAACACGCAAATATCACAAGTCCACTACAGGTTACCTTCACTGATTCAACTGCACCAAACTCCTTTCTCACCCACCTTGAAACCACAAATGCATCAGCCAAAAGGCCAGGTTCCACTTTCTCCAACAATGTCCCACCTACTGGACCAGATTATTTTTATCATGTCCATTGATGCCAGGCTTGGTTTCCGAGCTATTCACCACACCTTCCACCTCACTTAACTTGCCCTCATTCACTTCCATTTCACCTCCAGAACTCGGTCTGGTGCATGGCTCACTCTGTTTGCACTTGACACCGATCATCTTCAACACCCAATCTCCATTTTTTTGTCATCATCTTCATCCAATTCAAAACCCACCTCTGCTCTCCTCATTCTCTTCCACCTCTTCCTCTTTTCCTCCTCAGAAATCTACCTTTTCTGTGTCACTGTCCCAATATTCCTCTTCTCCTGGTGCGGCCCGGGGGCATCCCGACGTAACTCCATCTCGTAATCGTCCTGCTCACCTCGAAAACGTGTCTTCGCCGGGTAGCGACATTTTGACGGCAGTGCTTCCTCAGGACCTTCTTGGCTGCTTCTTTTTTTTTGTTGTCACATGATTCTTCCTCACAAACTTCCCAACAACCACTCGGTCTCTGACATGCACTGTGAACTGTAGGACCTTACATAGATGTGTTATTTCTAATTCATGTTGAAACAAGTGAATGGGCCACAGGTGGACTGCAATCAAGTTGTAGTGACATCTCAAGGATGATCAAAGGAAATTGGATACACCTGATCTGAATTTGGAGCATCGTAGCAAAGGTGTGTGAATACTTACAGGATGTCAATGAGATATTTCTGTATTTCAATTTCAATATGTTTGCCAGAATTTCTAAAAACATGTTTTCACTTTGTCATTATGTGGTATTGTGTGTAGATGGGTGAGAGAGAAAAAACAAAAAACTATTTAATCCATTTTGAATTCAGGCTGTAACACAACAAAATGTGGAATAAGTCAAGGGGTATGAATACTTTCTGAAGGCACTGTGTGCCTGGCGACGCACAGAAATAGGTTTTGAGCGCAGAAAACCTATTGGCGGCGTGCAAACACAAACTGTCACACGCCTCCTCTCGTTTGCAGGCGATCAACAATCAAGAAATCAAAATACATTGCTAATCCCACATTATATTACATAGATACACGCCAAGGGCATAACTTTGTGTTGCATATGGGGGGGGGGTCAAGGTCAATGGGTTCTGGCGTGAGAGAGAGAGAGAGAGAGAGAGAGAGAGAGAGAGAGAGAGAGAGAGAGAGAGAGAGAGAGAGAGACAGAGAAGACAGAGAGAGAGAGAGAGAGAGAGAGACAGAGAAAGAGAGCAAGAAAGAGAGAGAGAGAGAGAGAGAGAAAGAGAGAGAGACAGAGAGAGAGACAGAGAGAGAAAGAGAGAGAGAGAGAAAGAGAGAGAGACAGAGAGAGAAAGAGAGCGAGAGAGCGAGAGAGCGAGAGAGAGAGAGAGAGAGTACATCACACTCAAGTCATCCACCACCAATTCATGACAGCTGCAAGTAGAGAGGAACTTCATGCTAGGAGTGGCAGTTCACTCAAGTGTGGCCCAAGTGTGATGCAATGTGGCAAAGGCAACAGAGATATTTACTGGACATTGAAGTATACAGGCATAGGGATGACCATTTTGGTATACACAGGCCACCCTACAATCCTGTAGTAATTTAGGAGCCGGTTGTTCGTTGTCAGACCTATTGATGTCAGCCCGGTCAGTAGGAAGATTGTGACGGCTGAGGTCTTCGCACCCGCCCTCTACTGACTTCAAAGGGAAGGTCGGGAGCAGCAGCGCCTCTTCAACCTCAGGAGGCTGAAGAAATTCGGCTTGTCACCAAAAGCACTCACAAACTTCTACAGATGCACAATCGAGAGCATCCTGGCGGGCTGTATCACCGCCTGGTATGGCAACTGCACCGTCCTCAACCGTAAGGCTCTCCAGAGGGTAGTGAGGTCTGCACAACGCATCACCGGGGGCAAACTACCTGCCCTCCAGGACACCTACACCACCCGATGCTACAGGAAGGCCATAAAGATCATCAAGGACATCAACCACCCGAGCCACTGCCTGTTCACCCCGCTGTCATCCAGAAGGCGAGGTCAGTACAGGTGCATCAAAGCTGGGACCGAGAGACTGAAAAACAGCTTCTATCTCAAGGCCATCAGACTGTTAAACAGCCACCACTAACATTGAGTGGCTACTGCCAACACACTGTCAATGACATTGACTCTACTCCAGCCACTTTAATCATGGGAATTGATGGGAAATGATGTAAATATATCACTAGCCACTTTAAACAATGCTACCTTATATAATGTTACTTACCCTACATTATTCATCTCATATGCATACGTAGATACTGTACTCTATATCATCGACTGCATCCTTATGTAATACATGTATCACTAGCCACTTTAACTATGCCACTTGGTTTACATACTCATCTCATATGTATATACTGTACTCGATACCATCTACTGTATCTTGCCTATGCTGCTCTGTACCATCACTCATTCATATATCCTTATGTACATATTCTTTATCCCCTTACACTGTGTATAAGACAGTAGTTTTTTTTGGAATTGTTAGTTAGATTACTTGTTCGTTATTACTGCATTGTCGGAACTAGAAGCACAAGCATTTCGCTACACTCGCATTAACATCTGCTAACCATGTGTATGTGACAAATAAAATTTGATTTGATTTGAGCCATCTTGGGTAATGTAGCTCTTTGGGAAAGGAAAGAAGAAAACACTCATCCCCGACTCCCTGGTCCCTTCGGTCTGCAGACTGTCTGTACATTCACTCCTGGTACTGTGTATTATATTTCCATACTGTAATCACACCAGAAAAAGAGAGAAAAGCTCATTTGCACAATTGATTTTATTAGTTTTAATTCGGATCCTCATTAACTATTGACGAAGCAACAGCTATTCTTCCTGGTGTCCACAAAATAAAAACATAAAACACGACAATTAACAAAACACTGGTACACTGATAGACATGAACAGTTACACACATTTAAAATTCAACAATATACAAACACAACTAAATAATAATGTGTGTGTAGATTGTGTGTGTTTACGAGTCTGATAGAGTGTGTCTGTGTTTGTGTGTATCATTTTTCAGTCCATATTGTGCCATGATTAATTTATTAATTTTGTTGTTTGCTTGAGTAATTGGAGATGGAAGTGAATTCCATGCGATCATGGCTGTGTATAATACTGTGCGTTGCCGTGAATTCATTTTGGACTTGAGAACTGTGACGAGACCCCTGGTGACATGTCTTGTGGGATATGTATGAATGTCTGAAGAGACCCCTGGTGACATGTCTTGTGGGATATGTATGAATGTCTGAAGAGACCCCTGGTGACATGTCTTGTGGGATATGTATGAATGTCTGAAGAGACCCCTGGTGACATGTCTTGTGGGATATGTATGAATGTCTGAAGAGACCCCTGGTGACATGTCTTGTGAGGTATGTATGAATGTCTGAAGAGACCCCTGGTGACATGTCGTGTGGGGTATGTATGAATGTCTGAAGAGATCCCTGCTGACATGTCTTGTGAGGTATGTACAGTGCAGTCAGGAAGAAACTCCAGCTACCGACCTGTCTAGGGGCTCCACGTCCAGAGTAGACATCACACTAATAACAGGAACTGACAGCTAGACGTTTGTGGAGCGACAAACTAAAATAACAGGCCTCAGAATGACTGTAAGTTGTGTTTGTCTTTAATAAGTAAAGCAGAAAGAGGGAAACAGAAGGTAAGGTCAGGGGGAATTGAGCCAATCAGAGAGGAATCTATGGTGCATTCGGAAAGTATTCAGACCCCTTCCCTTTTTCCACATTTTGTTACGTTACAGCCTTATTCTACACACACAACACCCCATTATGACAAAGAAAAATTGTTTTATAGATTTTTGTTGGCAATTTATTTACATAAGTATTCAGACCCTTCTCTATGAGACTCGAAAATGAGCTCAGGTGCATCATGTTTCCATTGGTCATCCTCCAATCAAGGTTCTACAACTTGATTGAAGTCCACCTATGATAAATTGCATTTATTGGACATGATTTGGAAAGACACAAACCTGTCTATATAAAGGTCCCAAGTTGATACTGCATGTCAGAGTAAAAACAAGGCCATGAGATCGACAGAATTGTCCGTAGAGCTCTGAGACAGGATTTTGTCACGGCACAGATCTGGGGAAGGGTGCCAAAACATTTCTGCAGCATTGAAGGTCCCCAAGAACACTGTGGTCTACATCATTCTTAAATGGAAGGAGTTTTGAGCCCCCAAAACTCTTCCTAGAGCTGGCCGCCCAGCCAAACTGAGCAATCGGGAGGAAGTGCCTTGGTCAGGGAGGTGACCAAGAACCTGATGGTCACTCTGACAGAGCTCCAGAGTTCCTCTGTGGAGATGGGAGAACCTTCCAGAAGGACAACCATCTCTGCAGCACTCCACCAATCAGGCCTTTATGGTGGAGTGGCCAGACAGAAGCCACTGCTCAGTATAAGGCACATGACAGCCCGCTTGGAGTTTGCTGAAAGGCACGTAAAGGACTCTCAGACCATGAGAAAAATGATTCTCTGGTCTGATGAAACCAAGATTGAAGTCTTTGGCCTGAATGCCAAACGTCACATCTGGAGAAAACCTGGCAGCATCCATATGGTGAAGTAGGTTGGTGGCAGCATCATGCTGTGGGGATGTTTTTCAGAGGCAGGGGCTGGGAGACTAGTCAGGATCGACGGAAAGATGAATGGAGCAAAGTACAGAGAGATCCTTGATGAAAACCTGCTCCAGAGTGCTCAGGACCTCAGACCGGGGTGAAGGTTCACCTTCCAACAAGACAACGACCCTAAGCACACAGCCAAGACAACGCAGGAGTCGCTTCGGGACAAGTCTCTGAATGTACTTGAGTGGCCCAGCCACAGCCTGGACTTGAACCCGATCGAAGAGAGACCTGAAAATAGCTGTTCAGCGACGCTCCCCATCCAACCTGACAGAGCTTGAGAGGATCTGCAGAGAAGAATGGGAGAAAATCCTCAAATACAGGTGTGCCAAGCTTGTAGTGTCATACCCCAAAAGACTTGAGGCTGTAATTGCTGCCAAAAGTTCTTCAACAAAGTACTGAGTAAAGGGTCTGAATACTTATGTAAATGAACAAACATTTCTAAAAACCTGGTTTTGATTTATCATTATGGGGTATTGTGTGTAGATTGTTGAGGAAAAAAGTAAGGATGCCGGTTAATGTATTAACTTGCCAGATAACGTAATAAAATGTTGAATGGTTAACGTAATATATTTTTTCCAATTAATGTAGGCTAATAAGTTATTATATTATCTGGTGGTTATTACGTTATCATGTGAGTCACAACTTTTTTGATGAATGAAGTAAAAACTTCAACCAATCATGTAATAACATGATGCAATCTGGTTTCAGAGCTGGTCATGGGTGCACCTCAGCCACGCTCAAGGTCCTAAATGATATCTTAACCACCATCGATAAGAAACATT
This sequence comes from Oncorhynchus tshawytscha, assembly GCF_018296145.1. Classification (NCBI taxonomy): domain Eukaryota; kingdom Metazoa; phylum Chordata; class Actinopteri; order Salmoniformes; family Salmonidae; genus Oncorhynchus; species Oncorhynchus tshawytscha. The sequence continues at coordinate 6,989,987 of NC_056434.1, forward strand.
ACTGTGCAGCCGTATTCATTGATCTGGCCAAGGCTTTCGACTCTGTCAATCACCACATCCTCATCGGCAGACTCGACAGCCTTGGTTTCTCAAATGATTGCCTCGCCTGGTTCACCAACTACTTCTCTGATAGAGTTCAGTGTGTCAAATCGGAGGGTCTGCTGTCCGGACCTCTGGCAGTCTCTATGGGGGTGCCACAGGGTTCAATTCTTGGACCGACTCTCTTCTCTGTATACATCAATGAGGTCGCTCTTGCTGCTGGTGAGTCTCTGATCCACCTCTACGCAGACGACACCATTCTGTATACTTCTGGCCCTTCTTTACCCTCCAGGCAAGCTTCAATGCCATACAACTCTCCTTCCGTGGCCTCCAATTGCTCTTAAATACAAGTAAAACTAAATGCATGCTCTTCAACCGATCGCTACCTGCACCTACCCGCCTGTCCAACATCACTACTCTGGACGGCTCTGACTTAGAATACGTGGACAACTACAAATACTTAGGTGTCTGGTTAGACTGTAAACTCTCCTTCTAGACCCATATCAAACATCTCCAATCCAAAGTTAAATCTAGAATTGGCTTCCTATTTCGCAACAAAGCATCCTTCACTCATGCTGCCAAACATACCCTTGTAAAACTGCCGATCCTACCAATCCTCGACTTTGGCGATGTCATTTACAAAATAGCCTCCAATACCCTACTCAACAAATTGGATGCAGTCTATCACAGTGCAATCTGTTTTGTCACCAAAGCCCCATATACTACCCACCATTGCGACCTGTACGCTCTCGTTGGCTGGCCCTCGCTTCATACTCGTCGCCAAACCCACTGGCTCCATGTCATCTACAAGACCCTGCTAGGTAAAGTCCCCCTTATCTCAGCTCGCTGGTCACCATAGCATCTCCCACCTGTAGCACACGCTCCAGCAGGTATATCTCTCTAGTCATCCCCAAAACCAATTCTTTCTTTGGCCGCCTCTCCTTCCAGTTCTCGGCTGCCAATGACTGGAACGAACTACAAAAATCTCTGAAACTGGAAACACTTATCTCCCTCACTAGCTTTAAGCACCAACTGTCAGAGCAGCTCACAGATTACTGCACCTGTACATAGCCCACCTATAATTTAGCCCAAACAACTACCTCTTTCCCTACTGTATTTAATTTATTTATTTTGCTCCTTTGCACCCCATTATTTTTTATTTCTACTTTGCACATTCTTCCATTGCAAATCTACCATACCAGTGTTTTACTTGCTATATTGTATTTACTTTGCCACCATGGCCTTTTTTTGCCTTTACCTCCCTTATCTCACCTCATTTGCTCACATCGTATATAGACTTGTTTATACTGTATTATTGACTGTATGTTTGTTTTACTCCATGTGTAACTCTGTGTCGTTGTATGTGTCGCACTGCTTTACTTTATCTTGGCCAGGTCGCAATTGTAAATGAGAACTTGTTCTCAACTTGCCTACCTGGTTAAATAAAGGTGAAATAAAAATAAATAAATAAAAAACAATACCAAAATAAAATAACTACGGATCACATCGCTCTCAGTGTTCAGTGTCTGCCGTCTCTCTGCTCTAACATTCTCTATGTCTTCCCCACATACAGTTGAAATCGGAAGTTTACATACACCTTAGCCAAATACATTTAAACTCGGTTTTTCCACAATTCCTGACATTAAATCCTAGTAAAAATACCCTGTCTTTGGTCAGTTAGGATCACCACTTTATTTTAAGAATGTTAAATGTCAGAATAATAGTAGAGAGAATGATTTATTTAAGCTTTTATTTATTTCATCACATTGCCAGTGAGTCAGAAGTTCACATACACTCAATTAGTATTTGGTAGCATTGCCTTTCAATTGTTTAACTTGGGTCAAACGTTTTGTGTAGCCTTCCACAAGCTTCCCACAATAAGTTGGGTGAATTTTGGCCAATTCCTCCTGGCAGAGCTGGTGTAACTGAGTAGGCTGTAGGCCTACTGTGATAAAGATTCCAACTGTAGGACTCCTTGCTCGCACACAATTTTTCAGTTCTGCCCACACATTTTCTACAGGATTGAGGTCAGGGCTTTGTGATGGCCACTCCAATACCTTGAAGTTGTCCTTAAGCCATTTTGCCACAACTTTGGAAGTATGCTTGGGGTCATTGTCCATTTGGAAGACCCATTTGGGACCAAGCTTTAACTTTCTGACTGATGTCTTTAGATGTTGCTTCAATATATCCACATCATTTTCTTCCCTCATGATGCCATCTATTTTGTGAATTGCACCAGTCCCTCCTGCAGTAAAGCACCCCCACAACATGATGCTGCCACCCCTGTGCTTCACAGTTGGGATGGTGTTCTTCGGCTTGCAAGCCTCCCCCTTTTCCTCCAAATATAATGATGGTCATTATGGCCAAACAGTTCTATTTTTGTTTCATCAGACCACAGGACATTTCTCTAAAAAGTATGATCTTTGTCCCCATGTGCAGTTGCAAACTGTAGTCTGGCATGTCGATATAGGACTTGTTTTACTGTGGGTATAGATACTTTTGTACCTGTTTCCTCCAGCACCTTCACAAGGTCTTTTGCTGTTGTTCTGGGATTGATTTGTACTTTTCGCATCAAAGTACATTCATCTCTAGGAGACAGAACGCGTCTCCTTACTGAGCAGTATGACGGCTGCGTGGTCCCATGGTGTTTATAGTTGCGTACTATTGTTTGTACAGATGAACATGGTACCTTCAGGTGTTTGGAAATTGCTCCGAAGGATGAACCAGACTTGTGGAAGTCTAAAATGTTTTTCTGAGGTCTTGGCTGATTTCTTTTGATTTTCCCATGATGTCAAGCAAAGAGGCACTGAGTTTGAAAGTAGGCCTTGAAATACGCAACTACAGAGGGAAAACAGGTACAAGGAAAGAGTTTCATAATGAAAAAGAAAATGTAAGTATTATTGACCTTGGGAGAATTGATGTAGTTGGAGCTGAATTCCACAAAGCCAGGTCTCTGCTAAAATCATTTAGTGGAGTTCATATGAAATTTCCTTCACCATGGAGTGGAGTTCAGTCAGCTATTCGACTCTAAACTTGGAGCCGGTTCAATGGGGCATTGTTCACGGAGAAGATACTGACACTCACTTTGACTTGTTTGTTTGAAGGCTGGTCTGAATGGGTCCTTTTAAATGGGGTCACACTGCTCTATTTCTGATTACAATGCCTGTTTGTCAAGGAACATGGTGTTCAATAGCACAGTGACATAAGAAAGTGCATCCAAGGTCCCCATTCCTACGTGATGCAGACAGACACTGTTCTCAGTTTCTTCTGACAGAGAAAAATGCAATATTCAGCCCAAAACTTGACACACACACACATCCAATAGCCAATGGAGTGCACTAAATCCAACATGATTGACTGTCATCTTGTCACATTACGATCAATATAGTGCCTTCATTCCAATATACTGTACCCACTACGATCAATATAGTGCCTTCATTCCAATATACCCACTACGATCAATATAGTGCCTTCATTCCAATATACCCACTACGATCAATATAGTGCCTTCATTCCAATATACCCACTACGATCAATATAGTGCCTTCATTCCAATATACCCACTACGATCAATATAGTGCCTTCATTCCAATATACCCACTACGATCAATATAGTGCCTTCATTCCAATATACCCACTACGATCAATATAGTGCCTTCATTCCAATATACCCACTACGATCAATATAGTGCCTTCATTCCAATATACCCACTACGATCAATATAGTGCCTTCATTCCAATATACCCACTACAATCAATATAGTGCCTTCATTCCAATATACCCACTACAATCAATATAGTGCCTTCATTCCAATATACCCACTACGATCAATATAGTGCCTTCATTCCATTATACCCACTACGATCAATATAGTGCCTTCATTCCATCATACCCACTACGATCAATATAGTGCCTTCATTCCAACATACCCACTACGATCAATATAGTGCCTTCATTCCAATATACCCACTACGATCAATATAGTGCCTTCATTCCAATATACTGTACCTACTACAAACAATATAGTGCCTTCATTCCAATATACTGTACCCACTACAAACAATATAGTTCCTTCATTCCAATATACCCACTACGATCAATATAGTGCCTTCATTCCAATATACCCACTACGATCAATATAGTTCCTTCATTCCAATATACCCACTACGATCAATATAGTGCCTTCATTCCAATATACCCACTACGATCAATATAGTGCCTTCATTCCAATATACCCACTACGATCAATATAGTGCCTTCATTCCAATATACTGTACCCACTACAAACAATATAGTGCCTTCATTCCAATATACTGTACCCACTACAAACAATATAGTTCCTTCATTCCAATATACCCACTACGATCAATATAGTGCCTTCATTCCAATATACTGTACCCACTACAAACAATATAGTGCCTTCATTCCAATATACCCACTACGATCAATATAGTGCCTTCATTCCAATATACCCACTACGATCAATATAGTGCCTTCATTCCAATATACCCACTACGATCAATATAGTGCCTTCATTCCAATATACTGTACCCACTACAAACAATATAGTGCCTTCATTCCAATATACTGTACCCACTACAAACAATATAGTGCCTTCATTCCAATATACCCACTACAATCAATATAGTGCCTTCATTCCATTATACCCACTACGATCAATATAGTGCCTTCATTCCAATATACCCACTACGATCAATAGAGTGCCTTCATTCCAATATATCCACTACGATCAATATAGTGCCTTCATTCCAATATATCCACTACGATCAATATAGTGCCTTCATTCCAATATACCCACTACGATCAATATAGTGCCTTCATTCCAATATACCCACTACGATCAATATACCCACTACGATCAATATAGTTCCTTCATTCCAATATACCCACTACGATCAATATAGTGCCTTCATTCCAATATACCCACTACGATCAATATAGTGCCTTCATTCCAATATACTCACTACGATCAAGAGTGCCTTCATTCCAATATACCCACTACGATCAATATAGTGCCTTCATTCCAATATACCCACTACGATCAAAATAGTGCCTTCATTCCAATATACCCACTACGAACAAAATGTCTTATGGACAACAAAGTCAAGGTATTGGAGTGGCCATCACAAAGCCCTGACCTCAATCCTATAGAAAATGTGTAGGCAGCACTGAGAAACCATGTGCGAGCAAGGAGGCCTATACAAACCTGACTCAGTTAAACCAGCTCTGGCAGGAGGAATTGGCCAAAATTCACCCAACTTATTTTGGGAAGCTTGTGGAAGGCTACCCGAAACGTTCGCCCCAAGTTAAACAATTTAAAGGAAATGCTACCAAATACTAATTGAGTGTATGTACACTTTTGACCCACTGGGAATGTGATGAAAGAAATAAAAGCTGAAATAAATCATTCTCTCTACTATTATTCTGACATTTCGCATTCTTAAAATAAAGTGGTGATTCTAACAGACCTAAGACAGGGAATGTTTACTAGGATTAAATGTCAGGAATTGTGAACAACTGAGTTTAAATGTATTTGGCTAAGGTGTGTGTAAACTTCAGACTTCAACTGTAGACACGCACCACTTTTCCGTTTTTTATTTTTTATAATTTTAGTTATTTTTTTTTTCATTTCACTTCACCAATTTGGACTATTTTGTGTATGTCCATTACATGAAATCCAAATAAAAATGTATTTAAATTACAGGTTAAAATGCAACAAAATAGGAAAAACACCAAGGCGGTGAATAGTTTTGCAAGGCACTGTACATGAGCAATTAGCAAGCTAATTGCAGCAAGCTTAACCGCTAGGCTACCTGGCCCCCCAATACATAGTTAGGATAGAGCGGGCTCTCATTTCTTCTTCCCCGACGCTGCCTCTGCTGCTGCTGCCGCTGCCTCTGCTGCTGCCTCTGCTGCTGCCTCTGCTGCTGCCTCTGCTGCTGCCTCTGCTGCTGCTGCCTCTGCAGCTGCCGCCTCTGCAGCTGCCGCCTCTGCAGCTGTGCAGCTGCTGCCTCTGCAGCTGCTGCCTCTGCAGCTGTGCAGCTGCTGCCTCTGCAGCTGCTGCCTCTGCTGCTGCTGCTGCCTCTCTCTGCTCTCAACCTCTCCCCCGGGAAAGTCTTGTACTCCTCTGCCTATAAATTGTTGACGATCTCAATGTTCCACGAGCGAGCCGAGCTGATGAGGCTCTTGGCGACCATATTTAGGGAAGCATTCTGCATCTCGAAGGCTTGTCCTGGGCCTTGACCTGAGCGATCTCATACACAGCCTTCACAGACACCATCCCAGCTGTCTCATGGCCTGCTTTACCGGCACCTTTCTGGATGCCAGCCACCTGCTTGAGGAAGTAAGACACTTCCTGTCAGGCTTGAGATGGATCTTGATGGGCAGAGGGATTCCTTCCTTGAGCTCCATTGGCCTTCTCTCCCAGGACAGGGCCGAGAGGGGGTCCAGAGGCCGCCTGCCCGGATCTCACTATGGTCCGTATCACCCCCTCCCCCCATTGTCCACCTTCTTGGCAGCCGTGAAGAATCTTGGACATCCTGGTCTGTCTTTAATGCTCTCTATCTGTCTGTTATTCAAGGTAAACGTTTCATTATTTACATTTCGAATCGATGTAGTCAGAGCTGAATGCCACAAAGCTTGGTCTCTGCTCCACTCCTTTGGTGGAGTTCATCGGAAACTTCCTTCACCGTGGAGGTTAGTCACCTAAGAGTCCTGCTGATTGCAGAGAAATAACATTGAGGTAGAAATCTCTGAGCGAGAGACAACGGCAAAAAAAAGAGGTGTCATCCTAGAAGGCTGACATAATGCCAGGGACAGAGGCTCGCACGACCCCTGTCAACGTCTGACAAGGCAAGCGAGCAACAAATCCCTGGATCCCTAAATGGGGGCATTCAGTGGGCTGTCTGCGGCCCGTCATCGGTACCTCCTGCCCGAGAACCTCTGGGAACAAAGCACCCTGTTCAGGTGCTGGGTCACTGGGATGACAGCACGGTGATGTCCGCTGTCCTAATGTCATCAGTCAGCCAGTACCTACCTACCTGACCAACCTCAGACCTTGAAACTGTTACCGAACAGAACTGAGCACAAAGTATGACCGTATGAGACTGCCATGTTGATAACAAAATATGTTTCCATAAAACAAGAAGAAGTGCTGATCTAGGATCAGTTTTGCCTTTCAGATTATTAATGAATTGATAAGAGGGACTTGATCTTAGATCAGCACTCATAACAGGCCCAGAATATGATATGCGTTAAGGAATAGGAAAGTCATTATATCAATCAGTATTAGAATACAAAGTGTTTTATTGTTATAAAACAGATAAAGTCTATGCCGAGGCTGCTGTCTGCTATTTTGTTATCCTTTATTTGATAAGCAGACCTTTCATTTTTATGAACGGAGACGCTGGTTTCAAATCCAGCCCCCCCCATAAATTATCCCATAAAGGCCATAAAGTTGCAAACACAACGGTTTGATAGGACCTACTGTTTCATACACTCGGGAAGTGTGTTATTCTGGATGTTGTCATATGATAACAGCTCGCTCACGTCACTCTCTGACCCGTCTATACTGGAGTGAACAGGACACCCACTTCATTGAGTAGTGGAGTAAAGCCTTTCCAAGGTGAAAGGGCTCAAAATGCCTTCTCCAGGCGACTTGGTTCTCATTCACCCAGTTCCTCAACCAAAAGGTGTGTCAGCCCAGGAAGTGACCTTAACTGCAGTCAATACACAAAACTTCAAAAACACAGAAAAAAAATGTGCCCATGGCGCAAAGGTTGGTGAGCCAATCCTAGTTGGTGTAATTGAATAAATGTGACCTGACTGCTATTGTTGAGACCTATTCTCTGTAACAGGTTTACCAAGTTTCATCCACGTACTCAACCGTGTTTGAAGGTATTTGCAATACAAATGTAATTTAATGTGCAAAAAAAAAAAAGTGTCACAGGCACAATGGTTGAAATGTAAATCCTAGTTGCTGGCATTCAATAATGTCAACTATTGTACTGTTGAGTGTGTGTGTGTGTGTGCCATACATCTTCTATGGAACAAGTTCACCAAACTCATCAGCATTCCTCTAAGGTCATCAGTAGAGTTGGGTGGGTAAAAATCTTTGGGGAATTGGCAGAATAAATTCAAACATATTTGTTTCATCACAAAACCGGAGAGCAACCTCTGTCTGGTGACATTTCCGACATTATTGTACCATTGAACCACAGAGATTAATTAGCAAGTTGCAAAGAAAACAGAAGCTGCCTCCAATACACCATTTCACCTTTATCTAACTAGGGCAAGTCAGTTAAGAACAAATTCTTAATTTACAACAACAACCTACTGGGGAACAGTGGGTTAACTGCCTTGTTCAGGGGCAGAAAGACAGATTTTTACCTTGTCAAATCAAATCAAATCACATACACATGGTTAGCAGATGTCAATGCGAGTGTAGCGAAATGCTTCTGCTTCTAGTTCCGACAATGCAGTAATAACCAACGAGTAATCTAACCTAACAATTCCAAAACTACTACCTTATACACACAAGTGTAAAGGGATGAAGAATATGTACATAAAGATATATGAATGAGTGATGGTACAGAACGGCATAGGCAAGATGCAGTAGATGGTATAGAGTACAGTATATACATATGAGAAGAGTAATGTAGGGTATGTAAACATTATATTAAGTGGCATTGTTTAAAGTGGCTAGGGATACATTTTTTTGCATCAACTTTTCCAATATTGAAGTGGCTTGAGTTGAGTCAGTATGTTGGCAGCAGCCACTCAATGTTAGTGGTGGCTGTTTAACAGTCTGATGGCCTTGACATAGAAGCTGTTTTTCAGTCTCTCGGTCCCTGCTTTGATGCACCTGTACTGACCTCGCCTTCTGGATGATAGCGGGGTGAACAGGCAGTGGCTCGGGTGGTTGTTGTCCTTGATGATCTGTATGGCCTTCCTGTGATATCGGGTGGTGTAGGTGTCCTGGAGGGCAGGTAGTTTGCCCGCGGTGATGCGTTGTGCAGACCTCACTACCCTCTGGAGATCCTTACGGTTGTGGGCGGAGCAGTTTCCCTTCCAGGCGGTGATACAGCCCGACAGGATGCTCTCGATTGTGCACCTGTAAAAGTTTGTGAGTGCAGTTTGTCCGTGATGTGTACGCCGAGGAACTTAAAACTTACTACCCTCTCCACTACTGTCCCGTGGATGTGGATAGGGGGGTGCTCCCTCTGCTGTTTCCTGAAGTCCACGATCATCTCCTTTGTTTTGTTGACGTTGATTGAGGTTATTTTTCTGACATCACACTCCGAGGGCCCTCACCTCCTCCCCGTAGGCCGTCCCGTTGTTGTTGGTAATCAAGCCTACCACTGTAGTGTCGTGTGCAAACTTGATGATTGAGTTGGAGGCATGCATGGCCACGCAGTCGTGGGTGAACAGGGAGTACAGGAGAGGGCTCAGAACGCACCCTTGTGGGGCCCCACCTGGGGGTGGCCCGTCAGGAAGTCCAGTACCCAGTTGCACAGGGCGGGGTCGAGACCCAGGGTCTCGAGCTTGATGACGAGTTTGGAGGGTACTGTGGTGTTAAATGCTGAGCTGTAGTCAATTCTCACATAGTTATTCCTCTTGTCCAGATGGGTTAGGGCAGTGTGCAGTGTGGTTGCGATTGCGTCGTCTGTGACCTACTGGGGCGGTAAGCAAATTGGAGTGGGTCTAGGGTGTCAGGTAGGGTGGAGGTGATATGGTCCTTGACTAGTCTCTCAAAGCACTTCATGATGACGGGAGTGAGTGCTACGAGGCGGTAGTCGTTTAGCTCAGTTACCTTAGCTTTCTTGGGAACAGGAACAATGGTGGCCCTCTTGAAGCATGTGGGAACAGCAGACTGGGATAAGGATTGATTGAATATGTCCGTAAAAAACACCAGTCAGCTGGTCTGCACATGCTCTGAGGACGCGTTGGGGATGCCGTCTGGGCCTGCAGCCTTGCGTGGGTTAACACGTCTAAATGTTTTACTCACGTCGGCTGCAGTGAAGGAGAGTCCGCAGGTTTTGGTAGCAGGCCGTGTCAGTGGCACTGTATTGTCCTCAAAGAAGTTGTTTTTCTGTCTGGGAGCAAGACATCCTGGTCCGCGACAGGGCTGGTTTTCTTTTTGTAATCTGTGATTGACTGTAGACCCTGCCACATACCTCTTGTGTCTGAGCCGTTGAATTGCGACTCTACTTTGTCTCTATACTGACGCTTATCTTGTTTGATTGCCTTGCGGAGGGAATAGCTACACTGTTTGTATTCGGTCATGTTTCTGGTCACCTTGCCCTGGTTAAAAGCAGTGGTTCGCGCTTTCAGTTTCACGCGAATGCTGCCATCAATCCACGGTTTCTGGTTTGGGAATGTTTTAATAGTTGCTGTGGGTACGACATCACCGATGCACTTGCTAATAAACTCGCTCACCGAATCAGCGTTTTCATCAATGTTGTTGTTTGACGCAATGCGGAACATATCCCAATCCACGTGATCGAAACAATCTTGAAGCGTGGAATCAGATTGGTCGGACAAGCGTTGAACAGACCTGAGCACGGGAGCTTCCTGTTTTAGTCTCTGTCTATAGGCAGGGAGCAACAAAATGGAGTCGTGGTCAGCTTTTCCGAAGGGAGAGCGACGGAGGGCCTTATATGCGTCGCGGAAGTTAGAATAACAATGATCCAGGGTTTTACCAGTCCTGGTAGCACAATCGATATGCTGATAGAATTTAGGGAGTCTTGTTTTCAGATTAGTCGTGTTAAAATCCCCAGCTACAATGAATGCAGGCTCAGGATATGTGGTTTCCAGTTTACATAGAGTCAAATAAAGTTTGTTCAGGGCCATCGATGTGTCTGCTTGGGGAGGAATATATGCGGCTGTGATTATAATCGAAAATAATTATCTTGGTAGATAATGTGGTCGACATTTGATTGTGAGGAATTCTAAGTCAGGTAAACAGAAGGACTTGAATTCCTGTATGTTGTTATGATCACACCACGTTATGATCACACCACGTCACCACGTTAATCAAAAGGCATACCCCCCCGCCCCTCTTCTTACCAGAAATATGCTTGTTTCTGTCGGCGCGATGCGTAAAGAAATCAGCTGGCTGTACCGACTTCGATGGCGTGTCTCGAGTGAGCCATGTTTCCGTGAAGCAAAGACAGTTACAGTCTCTTATATCTCTCTGGAATGCTACTCTTGCTCGGATTTCATCAACCTTGTCAAGAGACTGGCGAGTAGTATGCTCGGGAGCGGTGCGCGATGTGCCCGTCTCCAGAGCCTGACCAGAAGACCGCTTCATCTGCCCCTTTTACAGCGTGTTGTTTTGGTTCGCCGGCTGGGATCCAATCCATTGTCCTGGGTGGTGGGAAAAACAGAGGATACGCTTCAGGGAAGGATCTGTTCTGGAAAGTCGTATTCATGGTCGTAATGATGGTGAGTTGACGTTGCTCTAAAATCCAGTAGTTCCTCCCGACTGTATGTCATAAAACCTAAGATTACGTGGGGTACCAATGTAGGAAATAACACGTAAAAAAACTTGATACTGCATAGTTTCCAAAGGACGCGAAGCGAGGCGGCCATCTTTGTCGGTGCCGGAAGGAATACAGCTCAGGGATTCGTCAGCTCAGGGATTCGATCCAGCAACCTATCGGTTACTGGCCCCACGCTTTAACCACTATGGTACCTGCCGCCCCTATGCTTCGTCTAATACAGTGACAACTAAAAGACAAACAGCTGTTGTCTGCTATTGATTGTCTAGATGTGAGTCCACACCTCATGGTTTCTCAGGCCTAGTTTTAAAAAGGGAAGAAGGAAAACCTTTAGGTAAATACTTTAACCCTGTTTATACCTGGTTCTTACATGCTTCCTTTGTTCTGATCTTGTCCACATTCTGATTATGCACACATTTTTTGACAGGTGTACGTGATTAAAAGCCACATTGTGGTCTGATTGTGATCAGACCTTTCCTAACCACCTCCAGAGGTAGACAAACACACATTGTGTCTGTATATCTGACAAGTGTAGACGGATCTGGACAGTGAAACCATTGAAGCAGACCAGACACATTTTACTACCATGTGTAGATTCAACAGCAGATCAGAGACACATTTTACTACCATGTGTAGATGTTTTTTTATTTATTTCACCTTTATTTAACCAGGCAAGCTAGTTGAGAACAAGTTCATTTGCCACTGCGACCTGGCCAAGATAAAGCATAGAAAAATCGACACATACAACAACACAGAGTTACACATGGAATAAAAAAACTGTCAATAATACAGTAGAACAAAAGAAAACTAAAGTCTATATACAGTGAGTGCAAATGAGGTAAGATAAGGGCATTAAGGCAATAAATAGGCCATGGTGGCTAAGTAATTACACTCACTAGCTTTAAGCACAAGCTGTCAGAGCAGCTCACAGATCACTGCACCTGTACATAGCCCATCTGTAAACAGCCCATCTATCTACCTACCTCATCCCCATACAGTATTTATCTATTTATCTTGCTCCTTTGCACCCTAGTATCTCTACTTGGACCCTAGTATCTCTAATTGCTATAGGGAGATATGAGTCTCCAGCTTCAGAGATTTTTGCAGTTCGTTCCAGTCATTGGCAGCAGAGAACAGGAAGGAAAGACGACCAAAGGAGGAATTGGCTTTGGGGGTGACCAGTGAGATATACCTGCTGGAGCGCGCGCTACGAGTAGGTGCTGCTATGGTGACCAGTGAGCTGAGATAAGGCGGGGCTTTACCTAGCAGAGACTTGTAGATAACCTGTAGCCAGTGGGTTTGGCGACGAGTATGAAGCGAGGGCCAACCAACGAGAGCGTACAGGTCGCAATGGTGAGTAGTGTATGGGGCTTTGGTGACAAAACGGATGGCACTGTGATAGACAGCATCCAGTTTGTTGAGTAGTGTGTTGGAGGCTATTTTATAGATGACATAACCGAAGTCGAGGATCGGTAGAATGGTCGGTTTTACGAGGTTATGTTTGGCAGCATGAGTGAAGGATGCTTTGTTACGAAATAGGAAGCCGATTCTAGATTTCATTTTGGATTGGAGATGCTTAATGTGAGTTTGGAAGGAGAGTTTATAGTCTAAGCAGACACCTAGGTATTTGTAATTGTCTATGTATTCTAAGTCAGAGCCGTCCAGAGTAGTGATGCTGGATGGGCGAGCAGGTGCGGGCAGTGATCGGTTGAATAGCATGCATTTAGATTTACTTACATTTAAGAGCAGTTGGAGGCCACAGAAGGAGAGTTGTATGGCATTGAAGCTTGTCTGGAATTAAGTTAACACAGTGTCCAAGGAGGGGCCAGAAGTATACAGGATGGTGTCGTCTGAGTAGAGGTGTACCAGAGAATCACCAGCAGCAAGAGCAACATTATTGATGTATACAGAGAAGAGTCGGCCCAAGTATTGAACCCTGTGGCACCCCCATAGAGACTGCCAGAGGTCCGGACAACAGGCCCTCCGATTTGACACACTGAAGTCTATCAGAGAAGTAGTTGGTAAACCAGGCGAGGCAATCATTTGAGAAACCAAGGCTGTCGAGTCTGCCAATAAGAATGTGGCGATTGACAGAGTCAAAAGCCTTGGCCAGGTCGATGAATACGGCTGCACAGTGTTGTCTCTTATAGATGGCGGATATGATGTCGTTTAGGACCTTGAGCGTGGCTGAGGTGCACCCATGACCAGCTCTGAAACCAGATTGCATAGAGGAAAAGGTACGGTGGGATTCGAAATGATCGGTAATCTGTTTGTTAACTTGGCTTTCGAAAACCTTAGAAAGACAGGGTAGGATAGATATAGGCCTGTAGCAGTTTGGGTCTAGAGTGTCACCCCCTTTAAAGAGGGGGATGACCGCAGCAACTTTCCAAACATGGGGAATCTCAGACGATACGAAAGAGGAGGTTGAACAGGCTAGTAATAGGGGTTGCAACAATTTCGGCAGATAATTTCAGAAAAGTGAGGGTCCAGATTGTCGGCTGATTTGTAGGGGTCCAGATATTTCAGCTCTTTCAGAACATCAGATATCTGGATTTGGGTAAAGGAGAAATGGTGGGGGCTTTGGCGAGGTGCTGTGGAGGGTGCCGGGCAGTTGACCGGGGTAGGGGTAGCCAGGTGGAAAGCATGGCCAGCCGTAGAGAAATGCTTGTTGAAATTCTCAATTATAGTGGATTTATTGGTGGTGACAGTGTTTCTTAGCCTCAGTGCAGTGGGCAGCTGGGAGGAGGTGTTCTTATTCTTCGTGGACTTTACAGTGTCCCAGAACTTTTTTGAATTTTAGTACTTCAGGATGCAAATGTCTGTTTGAAAAGCTAGCCTTAGCTTTCTTAACTGCCTGTGCATATTGGTTCCTAACTTCCCTGAAAAGTTGCATATCACGGGGGCTATTCGATGCTAATGCAGAACGCCACAGGATGTTTTTGTGCTGGACAAGGGCAGACAGGTCTGGAGTGAACCAAGGACTATATCTATTCCTAGTTCTACATTTTTTGAATGGGGCATGCTTATTTAAGATGGTGAGGAAGGCACTTTTAAAGAATAGCCAGGCATCATCTACTGACGGGATGAGGTCATGGTCATTCCAAGATACCCTGACCAGGTCAATTAGAAAGGCCTGCTCGCAGAAGTATTTTAGGGAGCGTTTGACAGTGATGAGGTGTGGTTGTTTGGTCGCAGACCCATTACGGATGCAGGCAATGAGGCAGTGATCGCTGAGATCTTGATTGAAAACAGCAGAGGTGTATTTGGAGGGCGAGTTAGTTAGGATGACATCTATGGGGGTGCCTTTGTTTACGGATTTGGAGTTGTACCTGGTAGGTTCATTGATAATTTGTGTGAGATTGAGGCCATCAAGCTTGGATTGTTGGATGCTACCTAGTAGCACGAGTAGCAAGATAATCCATCCACCTGATAGGTGTGGCATATCAAGACGCTGATGAAACAGCATGATCATTACACAGGTGCACCTTGTGCTGGGGGCAATAAAAGACCACTCTAAACTGTGCAGTTTTGTCAACACAATGCCACAGATGTCTCAAGTTTTGAGGGAGCGTGCAATTGGCATGCTGACTGCAGGAATGTCCACCAGAGGTCCTGTCAGAGAATTTAATGTTCAATTCTCTACCATAAGCCGCCTCCAACATCGTTTTGAGAATTTGGCAGTACGTCCAACCGGCCTCACAACCGCAGACCACATGTAACCACATCAACTCAGGTCCTCCAGATCTGGCTTCTTCGAATGTGGGATCATCTGAGACCAGCCACCCAGACAACTGATGAAACTGAGGAGTATTTCTGTCTGTAATAAATCCCTTTTGTGGGGAAAAACTCATTCTGATTGGCCGGGCCTGGCTTGCAAGTGGATGGGTCTATACCCTCCCAGGCCCACTCATGGCTGTGCCCCTGCCAAGTCAAGCGAAATCCATTAGATTTAATTAGGGCCTAATTTATTTCAATTGACTGATTTCTTTATATAAACTGTAACTGTAAATGAGTTGAAATTGTTGCGCCTGCATTTCTATTGTTGTTACATACTCAAAGGACTAAGTGAACAGCTCTTTGAGCAACAACCTTATTCCTGGTACAAACTCCAACAACCTCACTCATTTCTGAGTATCTAAATAAGATGTAAATATGCCCCGTAGTTTTTCCATAGTTCATAGGCCATTGGATGGAGGCTGCATTGAAGAAGACAAACTTTGGTTTTGCCTGAGTTGCCCAACTTCAGTTATTACAACACCAAAGCAAAGATGTTAGTGCCCCCTGCTGGAAATAATAGGCACTGTCATCTTCTGCAAAAAAACAAAATCTTTATTTAAAATCTTTATTTAACCAGGTAGGCCAGTTGAGAACAAGTTCTCAATTACAACTGCGACCTGGCCAAGATAAAGCAGAGCAGTGCGACAAAATCAAACAACACAGAGTTAAACAAACAAACGTACAGTCAATAAAACAATAGATTTTTCTGTGTAAAGTGTGTGTAAATGTAGAAGAGTAGGGAGGGTAGTAAGGCGATAAATAGGTCATGGAGGCAAAATAATTATAATTCAGCATTAACACTGGAGTGATAGATGTGCCGAAGATGATGATGTGCAAGTAGAGATACTGTTGTGCAAAAAAAAAAAAGAGCAATAAAATATGTTTCTTATATTGGCTACTTTTCCTGTTTGGAATCAATATCACAATATGTATCCTTTTATTGTAATTCATTTGATCTAAATTAGGTTAGTGCTGCTTTTGACCTGTAGTAATGGTGACTGCATATTGTTGCTTGGTAGGTATGTGTATGTACTATGTATGAATGCATTGTATTATTGAATATGTTGGACATGCACTGGCAATGCAATTGCTATAATACAATGATGTCTATTCTGCCTTTTTTTGCTTAAAAAAAAAATCTATAATTGTGCAGTCGATTGGGCCTAAGGATTGGACGTTTTTTTCCAAGAGTCTAGGGATAAACTAGTCTCGAATGGGCATCCTTCTAAATCTCTTCTCGTTAACTCTTGATTATTGGTTCGCTAATCCCGTCAATATTATCCTCCGTCTTAAAATGTTAAGGTCTACGTCGTGGATTGTAAATTGTGTGTCTTGCTGTGCTTTCCTGTAACAGAACATACAGAAACCATAAAAAAAAATATATATATATATATAAAAAAAGGTTTCCCCGTGACATCATTTAAAACAGTGATCTTTAAGACATTCAGAAACACTAAGACATTCACGGTGATGTGGGGAGCAAGGCAATACCCTTCCTCTGGCTAGAAACTCAATAGGAGCTTTTGAAAAAAAAATCACTGGTTTTATCCTTACTTTTAAAATCCTACCCCCTCATCTTTTTAACCACAGATCATAGAAACACACAGTTTTCACACATGTAAACACTGGTGTGGTGCTGGAGAAAATGAATAGGAGGTTGAAAAATTGCCGGCGTTGCTCTTTAAGCGTGAGAATAGCATGCAATTCACCCACTATTCGTTTGGGGGGGGAATAATTGAATAATTGAAGGTTTGGCAGAGGTGTGTCTACAGATAACCCATATTCTGAATTTGACTTAAATCCTTAATCATTTCACCACTTTTATACACCAGGAAACGACGAATAAGGTAAACTTACCAGTTCCAAGTAGAAAAAAAGCATCTCCTTTATTCATTTGTTTCAACCAATGAAATAACAACGTTCAACACGCACTGTAATTTACAGCTTGATAAGAGCTAGGTAAATGAGTCATCCGTTTGACACTTGTTTTAGATATATTTTTACCTTGTAACCATTAATTTTAAACCATTGCTATGTGTATTTACAATCCCCTTCTCCAAACAAATTATTAAATTACCTGGTGCTTATCAATGGCTCTTATACAATTTATAAATTACAGTGCATGGAGATGACATCTGAAAAAAGAAAGATGTTTTTTTCCCACTTGGAACCGGCAGGTTTGCTCAACCTTATTCATGGTTTCCTCGTGGGTAAAGGTGGTGGAATTATCAGGGAATTAAGTCAAGGTCAGAATATGGCTTACCTGTACACACTTTCTGCACACCTTAATTTCTTACATTTCCACCCAAAATTAATAACGGGGTGAATAGCATACTATTCTCATGCTTAAATTCAAAGTAAAGAGAAAAGTGCATGAATATTTACAGGTGCTTAATTCAGGTCAGATTTTCCCCAATAGTTATTAAATGCCAAAAAGACAGTAGTAATGTCACATAAAGCTAAGTCCAAGTTCCTGCAAAATACTGCACGAATTTGCAGTCCCAGGCTACGGAGCCTCAGAATTTATCTGGTAAACCTGTCCGGGGGATTCTTCCCATTGGAAAACCATGAACTGGGGGGAAAAAAAAGTTTTAACAAATATTTCCAGAACTCTAAAGTCTAATATACAGCTTGTATGACTTGTATGTAAGTATGACCTGCTCTGTATGAATAATGAGATGAATCAAGAGATGAATCAATAACCAGGCATGGACAGGTTAATCATTAATCAGCTTAGTGGTGTTAAGATGGTATTAAATCTAGTTTCGTGGATATTATGAAAAGGTGTACAGCAGGGCTCCGTATTGGGACCTGTTCTTTTTGCTATTGGTATAAATAATATTGGTCTATCTGTTAAAATGTGAAATATTCATCTGTATGCAGACAATACCATAGTCCCAACTGTAGACCAGGCATTGTTAAGAGTTGCAATCTGACTTTGTTGCCTTGACGCAACACAATTCATTAATGTAATTCGTTTTTTTCTATAATAGTAGATTTATGTTCTCAAAGGCGTACTTTCAAGGCTCGGGATATTTTTCCAATATAAATCTTATTGCAATGTTACAGTGCAGAAAAGCCACATCCCTGATTGGCAGATGTGTGGCAAGCCTGAATAGAGGCACCTTCTGCTCATCGGTTGTTCTTTACAAATACTGTTTTGAATTAAACAAAAATTGTACCCACACATTGAAGAAAGCTGTAAAGCTGAAATGTCTGTGTATGCTATCCCCGATGCAGTAAAAAAAAATATATATATATATATTATTTTATTAAATAAGGAAGTATTATTTGTGCAACATTTTTCTGGAGTGCCAACCCATTACACCGGTTGGTCTGAAATTGTTTTTTTATGCACCAGCCAAGCTTCTGGGAGAGCGTGATAGCTCTCTTTTGATTGGTTAAAACTTGTAGATAACGTGGACAAGACTAAATACACTACATGACCAAAAGTATGTGAACACCTGCTCATTGAACATCTCATTCCAAAATTATGGGCATTAATACTGAGTTTGTCCCACCTTCGCTGCTATAACAGACTCCACTCTTCTGGAAAGGCTTTCCAGTAGATGTTGGAACATTGCTGCGGGAACTTGCTCAACCCCATTGACTGGTCAGGGACAATCTAGTTCTTACACACCAATCTTGACAAACCACAGAATGATCTAGAATGTCATTGTATGCTGTAGTGTTAAGATTTCCCTTCACTGGAACCAAGGGGCCTATCCCGAACCATGAAAAACAGCCCCAAACATTATTCCTCCTACACCAAACTTTACAGTTGGATGGTGAAGTGTGATTCGTCACTCCAGAGAACGCATTTCCAATGCTCCTGAGTCCAATTGCAGTGAGCTTTACACCAACCACTCCAGCCAACACTTGGCATTGCACATGTTGATCTGAGGCTTGTGTGCGGCTGCTCGGCCATGGAAACCCATTTCATGAAGCTCCTGACGAACAATTATTGTGCTGACGTTGCTTCCAGAGGCAGTTTGGAACTCTGTAGTGAGTGTTGCAACTGAGGACAGACGATTTGTATGTGCTACGAGCTTCAAGACTTGGCGGTCCCATTCTGTGAGCTTGTGTGGCCTACCACTTTGCGGCTGAGCCGTTGTTGCTCCTAGACGTTCCAGCTTCACAATAACAGCGCTAGCAGGGCAGAAATTTGACAAAATGACTTGTTGGAAAGGTGGCATCCCATGACGGTGCCATATTGAAAGTCACTGAGTTCTTCAGTAAGGCCATTCTACTGCCAATGTTTGTCTCTGGAGATTGTATGGCGGTGTGCTCGATTTTATACACCTGTCAGCAACGGGAGTGGCTGAAATTCACTCATTTGAAAATTCACTAATTTGAAGGGGTGTCCGCATACCTTTGTATATATTGTGATTAAGTTCTCTAATTCTCACATGGACTAAATATAGGTTCTCCTAAAACATACTGATGAGCTAGTTAAAATAATATATTTGTATTTCTTTTTAAGAAACAGATTTTAGAAATAACCCTAATCCTATTCTTAAATAGCAGGATTGTACAGTCAACTTTACAGCCAATTATTGGCTATGGTGACACCATTTACCAGAATGAAGCAGCCAATACTGTTAAACCGTTGGATGCCAATTGCCATAGCGCCCTTCGCGTTATCACAGGTGACAGTTTTAATACTCATACTCATCAAGTATTCAAACCCCTTGCTTGATTGACTAGCTAACTGAGACTAGCTACATTCGGTTCATGTCCTTTGCAGATGTCACATTACTGACAAAAGTTTGTACTTAAGAAAAAAGATCTGTAAGGGGAGATGTAAAATAATAATTTTGGGTAAATGTTCACTCATAGTCATAACATACGTTTCCAGACCTAATTTAACGTTTACGTTTGATGTTTTCTTACAATCCCAAAAATTTACATATATATTTTCTTACGATCCTAACGATAGGTACGTTCAAACTTTTGTCAGTTATCTTGCTCTATAGAAATCCCACATCACGCTTGTCGGCGACTTCATAAAGCTGACTTCATCGGGTTTAACTGCAGTCTCGCACCGAACTGCGCATGTGCGAGCCGTCAAATCAAAAGGTAGTCCTTTGATAAATCGTTGTTTTTGACGAAAATGAAAACGTGTCAGTTTGTCACTCTCACGAGGTTGGGGTAATAACAAGATGATATACTTAAGGTATTTTCTCGAATCTAAGTTGTCTCTTTAGATTTTGAGAAAATGAACAGTTTAAGGAAGAATTTTTCACTTCTCTCTTCTCAAACCCCAAATCCCGGGCCTGTCTGTTTGGTCTGTTTCGCAAGCATTCCCGGAAGTCTCGCGATGTTGCACCTCTGTCCTTAGAAACTCTGTGGTTACATATGGAGGTAAATTAACGACGGAATTATACAAGCATGTAAAGTATGGTTAGCACACGTAAAATATGAGTTACACCTGTATTAATGAGTTTTGTAGTTGCCTTTTTTTTGTTGCTGCAAACAGTTCACTTATTTTGCAAATAAATGAAACACTTGTAAGCGCATAACCTGATGTGTGAATAAATACAACACTTGCAAACACGTAAGTTGAGACGTGAATACTTTCAATAAGATTTGCAAGTATGCAACTACATTTGAGAATGAACATTTACTAAACTTGCGACTGTGAAACAAAACTATAAACACAACAAATATCAAATCAAAACATGCAAAAATGTCAATGATTTTACAGAGTTACAGTTCATATAAGGAAATCAGTTAATTTAAATAAATTCATTAGCCCCTAATCTATGGATTTCACATGACTGGGCATTGTGCAGCCATGGGTGGGCCTTGCTGGGCATAAACCCCTTCCACTGGGTAGCTGCACAGAAAAACACAAGCTCTGGTAGACAGGGTGTCAAGACCCGGTTATGAACCCGGGTCTCCGGTGTGATAAACAGTCCCTTAGCAAACTGAGCCACAAATAGTCGGCAGAACCCAGAAGATGAGGCAGACAACAGTACTTGAGACGGTGTTGTAATAAAGTAAAAAGGAAAGTTCTTCAGGCAAAAATATAAATCCACAACGTCAAAAGTAATTCCAAGAGAACAAAGGTAATCCTCCAAGACAAAAAGGTAAATCCACAAGGTGGTAGGTACAGCAGAAAAAAGCCTCAAAAGATAATAAAAAATAAACAAACAAGAACAAAAACAGAGTACCACAAGAGAGTCCAACTGGAGCAACAAATGTTCACAGCATCACTGGGGCTGGGTGCTAACATTCAAACACAGAGCAAAGAACTGAGGAAAACTAAGGGTTTAAATACAATCAAGGGAAAGGAGGCACAGGTGCAAATAATAACTGGAAACAAGGGAAAACAAAAGGGAAAACAAAAGGGTCAAAAAGCACAATGGGGGCATCTAGTGACCAATCAGGGGAGGTATTGTCATTCTGGAATGTGCAGGACATGTGTTTCACTCTATACTTCAGTGGTTTCACCTTGGAGACAGGTGAAAGCATGGCTCGGTGAAATCCACCCCAGGTGAGTTAAAAAAAAAATATTTTTTTACATAATAACAATCCGATTAGTTAGTTGGAATATGACGAATGCATGTGTAAAGCAGCACAAGCAGATTGTGAATAGAAGCAACATTAACGACAGTGTAAAGTATTCATAGGTTAAACATCTGTGCAAATAGCTATCGTTGGCAAGCTAAAATCCGGTGTTCTCCCCTCAATCTAAGCTAGCTAACGTTATACTGCATCTAAAGTCAAGCTGCATGGCGACACAAAATGACGACAAAAGGTTTTCCTACTAATCATTTGCATCCTGTGGAAATATCATCGTATTTCCAATCCACTTTAATGCAATTTTGATGTTCATCAGCTCCATTTGACAATGCATTATTGTGACGAAACGTGCAACCATGACTAGCTTGTGTAGGCTAACGTCTTGGCGAGTGCTGAGTGGTTCCCCTGATCCGAGTTGCCTACCTGGGGTCGGCCGGCCGGGCCACTGTCTGCGAGTGACCTACCTGCAGGTCCATCAGCCAACAACCAACTATCCACCAAGAAGTGCAAAGGTTATTATTGGCTTATTTCTCAAATAATTTGACATAGCGGAGAGTGAAAATGTGGCGCCTCCATTATTAGCGTGAACCCTAGTAATTACTGCTTCATGTTACATTCTCTTTTATCCATCTGTGAAATCATAGATCATTTCCATCTACGTTCCGCAGAGATCGCCAACAGGGATAAGGAGGTTTCTGGAACAACCAAGGGTCACTGCCGTCAAGCAGGTGTTGCTCCAGTTCTATCGTATGTCTGAAAACACTGATAGAACTCCCAAAGGCTCAGATGAGCTAATGCTCCTGCAAGCAGGGCTTGGAAGGAGAGTCATCTCAATGGCAGAAGATACATGTTGCACAGAGGTTAGTATCATTTCTAATATAAAGATCGAGATGAGATGTACACTACCGTTTAAAAGTTTGGGGTCACTTTGAAATGTCCTTGTTTTTGAACGAAACACTTTTTTTTGTCCATTAAAATAACATCAAATTGATCAGAAATACAGTGTAGACATTGTTAATGTTGTAAATTACTATTGTAGCTGGAAACGGCAGATTTTTAATGGAGTATCTACATAGGTGTACATAGGACCATTATCAGCAACCATCACTCCTGTGTTCCAATGGCGCGCTATGTTAGCTAATCCAAGTTTATCATTTTAAAAGGCTAATTAATCATTTGGAAACCCTTTTGCAATTATGTTAGCACAGCTGAAAACTGTTGTTCTTATTAAAGAAGCAATAAAACTGTCCTTCTTTAGACTAGTTGAGTATCTGGAGCATCAGCATTTGTGGGTTCGATTACAGGCTCAAAATGGACAGAAACAAAGAACTTTCATCTGAAACTCATCAGTCTATTCTTGAAATTAAGGCTATTCCATGCGAGAAATAGCCAAGAAACTGAAGATCTCATACAAGGCTGTGTACTACGCAAACTGGCTCTAACCAGAATAGAAAGAGGAGTGGGAGGCCCCGGTGGACAACTAAGCAAGAGGACAAGTACATTAGAGTGTCTAGTTTGAGAAACAGACGCCTCACAAGACCTCAACTGGCAGCTTCATTAAATAGTACCCACAAAACACCAGTCTCAACGTCAACAGTGAAGAGGCGACTTAAGAATGATGGCCTTCTAGGCAGAGTTGTAAAGAAAAAGCCATATCTCAGACTGGCCAATAAAAAGAAAAGAAGATGAGCAAAAGAACACAGACACTGAACAGAAGAACTCCGTAATGTACCTGTCCTCTTCCTCTTGAGGATCGGCGGACCCATGTCAAATCTTTTCAATCTCCTCAGGGGGAAAGGTGTTGTTGTGCCCTCTTCACGACTGTCTTGATGTGTTTGGACTATGATAGTTCGTTGGTGATGTGGGAACCAAGGACCTTGAAACTCTCAACCCACTCCACTTCAGTCCCGTCGATATTACTGAGGGCCTGTTTTGCCCTCCTTTTCCTGTAGTCCACGATCAGCTCCTTTGTCTTGTTCACATTGATGGAGAGGTTGTTGTCCTGCTACCACACTGCCAGGTCTCTGACCTCATCCCTACAGGCTGTCTCAGCGTTGTCAGTGATCAGGCCTAGCACTGTTGTGTCGTCAGCAAACTTAATGATGGTGTTGGAGTCATGCTTGGCCACGCAGTCGTGGGTGAACAGGGAGTACAGGAAGGGACTAGGCACGCACCTCTGAGTTGAGGAGCAGCGTGGCAGATGTGTTGATGCCTACCGTTACCACCTGGGGGCGGCTGATCAGGAAGTCCAGGATCCAGTTGCAGTGGGAGGTGTTTAGTCCCATGGTCCTTAGCTTAGTGATGAGCTTTGTGGGCACTATGGTGTTGAACGCTGAGATGTAGTCAATTAACAGCATTCGATTAAGTGCGAGTGAGATTGCATCATCTGTGGACTCAGTACTTTGTTGAGGAACCTTTGGCAGTGATTACAGCCGAGTCTACCTGACGCTACAAGCTGGGCAACCCGTATTAGGGAGTTTCCCATTCTTCTCTGCAGATCCTCTCAAGCTCTGTCAGGTTGGATGGGGAGTGTCGTTGCACAGCTATTTTCAGGTCTCTCTAGAGATGTTCAATCGGGTTCATGTCCAGAGTCTTGCTGTGCCACTCAAGGATATTCAGAGACTTGTCCCGAAGCAACTCCTGCTTTGTTTTTGCTGTGTGTTTAGGGTCGTTGTCTTGTTGGAAGGTGAACCTTCGCCCCCAGTCTGTGGCCATGAACGCTCTGCAGCAGGTTTTCATCAAGGATCTCTCTGTACTTTGCTCCGTTCATCTTTTCCTCATTCCCGACTAGTCTCCCAGTCCCGGCCACTAAAAAAACACACCCACAGATGGTGCATGTTTCCTCCAGACGCGACACTTGTCATTTAGGCCAAAGAGTTCAATCTTGGTTTCATCAGACCAGAGAATCTTGTTTCTCATGGTCTGAGAGTCTAAATGCTTTTTGACAAACTCCAAGCTGGCTGTCATGTGCCTTTTACTGAGGAGCGGCTTCTGTTTGGCCACTACCATAAAAGCCTGCTTGGCGGAGTGCTGCAGCGAGGATTGTCCTTCTGGAAGGTTCTCCCATCTCCACAGAGCTCTGTCAGAGTAACCATCAGGTTCTTGGACACCTCCCTGACCAAGGCCCTTCTCTAGGAAGAGTCTTGGTGCTACCAAACTTCTTCTATTTAAGAAAGATGGAGGCCACTGTGTTCTTGGGGACCTTCAATGCTGCAGACATTTTTTGGCACCCTTCCCCAAATATGTGCCTCCACACAATCCATTCCTTTTGCTCTGACATCCACTTTCAACTGTGGGACCTTATATAGACAGGTGTGTGCCTTTACAAATAATTTTCAATCAATTGAATTTACCACAGGTGGACTCCAATCAACC
This sequence comes from Oncorhynchus tshawytscha, assembly GCF_018296145.1. Lineage (NCBI taxonomy): Eukaryota > Metazoa > Chordata > Actinopteri > Salmoniformes > Salmonidae > Oncorhynchus > Oncorhynchus tshawytscha. The sequence goes on from NC_056434.1 coordinate 7,015,229, forward strand.
TGTAGAAACATCAAGGATGATAAATGGAAACAGGATGCTCCGGAGCTCAATTTCAAGTCTCATAGCAAAGGGTCTGAATACTTATGTAAAATAAGGTATGTGTTTATATTTTATTAGCAAAAATTTGCAAAAACCTGTTTTCGCTTTGTCATTATCGGGTGCTGTGTGTAGATTAATGAGGAAATGTTTTTATTTAATCCATTTTAGAATAAGGCTGTAACATAAAATGTGGAAAAAGTCAATGGGTCTGAATACGGGGCGGCAGGGTAGCCTAGTGGTTAGAGCGTTGGGACTAGTAACCGGAAGGTTGCAAGTTCAAACCCCCAAGCTGACAAGGCAGTTAACCCACTGTTCCTAGGCCATCATTGAAAATAAGAATTTGTTCTTAACTGACTTGCCTAGTTAAATAAAGGTTAAAAAAAAAAAAAACTTTCTGAATGCACTGTTTAGGAAGTGTATTTCTTTTAAATTACTATATTACCAGTGTTAACCTTCCTTCCTTCAGAATCCTGTCAGTGAATTTAAGTGTTAACATTTCTCCAACTCAACCCCACCAAGTCTTTATAGTATCCAAGTGCTGGGGGTTATGTTTTTTGTACAAAGATTGTGAATTACATATCATGATGTAACTATGCATGTATACCAGAGAGGACAAAGCAGCAAGACCATGGCTGTGGACTAGTGATGCGCGGGGTTGACTCATAACCCACAGTTCCTGCAGTTATATCTGCTTGAGAGGCGTGTCTCGGATCATGAAATATATATATACATATATAGTTTTAAGGGGGGGATTGCATTTTCTCCCTGGTTTCTAAACATCTTTGCTGAGAGAAGCAGAGATAGAAGATTGAAGCAATAGTTATACGGATATAGGACATTCCGGTGAGCAAGGGTTTATTCAGTATTCTAGGGCAACAAGTAATGACGGAAGAAAAGCTTCATGTAGGCCTCTCTCATTATAAACAACAAATATCCTACCAAAATGTCGGCACAGACTCAATTCATCAGGGGATGGGCTCTACAAGGTGTCAAAAGCGTTCCATAGCGATGCTCCCCCATGTTGACTCCAACAGTTGTGTCAAGTTGGCTGGATGTCCTTTCGTTGGTGGACCATTGTTGACTGTGAGAAAAACCCCAGCAGCATTGCAGTTCTTGACACAAACCTGTGTACCTGGCATCTACTACAACACCTAGTTCAAAGGCACACACATATTTTGTCTTGCCCAATTACCCTCTGAATGGTACACAAACACAATCCTTGTCTCAAGGTTTAAAAATCATTTTTATACCGGTCTCCTCTCCTTCATCTACAATGATTGAAGTGGATTTAAAAAGTGACATTGTGGCGGGCCGGGTGCCTGCAGGCTTGACCTCGGTCGTCAGTTGAACAGTGTTTCCTCTGACACATTGGTGCAGCTGGCTTCTGGGTTAAGCGGGCGGGTGTTAAGATACTCGGTTTGGCAGGTCATATTTTGGATGCATGACTCGACCTTACTCTCCCGAGCCCGTTGGGGAGTTGTAGCGATGAGACAAGATCAAAATTCTCCCACAGCCCCATCCCTTGCCCATACTGCAGTGCAGCAACATAAATGTCACTGCCAAAAGCCTGTGATGGTCCCATTGAGTCAACCGCTGCCATCAGTCCCGCAACAACTTCTGCACTCAGTTTCAGGCACCTGGACGCTAGTGTTTGTGTCATCGGGCCGTAGACCACTGCTGTCCGAATTTACATGTGGGATGTTCCCAAGTCCTGTAACATGAACAACACTAAAAACAAAAAGGTTATATACTGTACGATTCTGCTGGTCTTTACTTGGCAGGGTGCCTGCCAATGGCGTGACTAACTCTAAAGAATTTCACATGGTCTGAAAATAATAAGTATATTGGAATTCAGCAAACACACTAATAATATACAATAGTAAAAGTAGAACATGTTTACTGGTTCCTTAACATTTCATAGAAAACTATTAACAAATGCTGTCAAGTCAATAGTATCCCTCTGCCCATGGACCACTGCCGTTTCCTGATGACAAAGATTTCAAGGTGAGCCGTCTCCCACCAGAAATATGCTGTAGCTTGCCCATCTCCAAGGCAAATATGGTTGAAAAACAAAGTTATTGAGTAAAACACATTGTAATTTACCTTTATGGAAAACAAAAGTCAGGGAGGTTGAGGTGAGACTGTTTGTGGCAGCACCACGGTACATGTATTGATCCCTGACACCAATGTATCCAGCTATTCCTCTGACAATGGGTTATACAATGCCATTACCGAAAGTCCCTAATCTGTCATGCACCTGTTTACTGTTCTTATGGATCCCCCCCCAAACAGCTTTGCAATACAGGAGAGCAGGAGCAAGCAAAGGAGTCGGGGTATAGTCTTCATGAATGCTTATGCTTGGACATCCAGTCATCCCCTCCTCAAATTCCACATCAGTGTGTGCTTCTGCATCTTGATAGAAATTAGTGACCAAACGATGTAGCTTACTAAAGGCGTTCGACCACTTCCAGGGGAATCTCGATTTGGTTTGCAACGGAACTGAGCACTACAAACTCCTGGATGAACTCTAAGAAGTCAAGGTCGAGGGGAGCTCCCTCTAGCAATTGCATCAAGTTAAATTTGAGCCTCTCCAACACGATTTATAGCAGCAACTCCTGAAAAATGAAGACAATTTAAATTTGTTTTTCTTATTAGTTAAGGTGAATGTTTGGAGTAGTTCAAGCTAACTTCACTGATTCATGCTTGGAGCCAAATGTATCTCTGTGCATCTGTACTAAATAAAGCAAACAGTGGCAACAGCCCTAGTGGACGCAACAACAGCTCATGGGACCCCTGGTGCAGCCGTTTAGGTGAATCACTAACATATTTGGCAGCATGAGTCCAAATGAGCCCTGCCGGGCAACTGAAAAATGTTGATTTATTGGAGAATTGCTTTTAAATTTCTTCTGTAATTCAAACCAATATTAAGAAAGGCCAAACTAGTCCCATGTAAAAGATTAATCACGCAGTCTGAATGTCCATTGATCTCATGTGCAGCAGTCACACAGCTATACTAGCTAGCCCAAAAAACTTGTCATGGTTGCACATTTCATCACAATAATGCATTGTCTGACAGCACTGATGAACATCAAAATTGCATTATTGTGGATTGGATATACAATATTTCCACAGGATGCAAATGATTAGTAGGAAAACCTTTTGTCGTCATTTTGTGTCGCCATGCAGATTGACTTCAGATGCAGTATAACGTTAGCTAGCTTAGATTGAGGGGAGAACACCAGATTTTTTTTAGCTCGCCAACGATAACTTTGATTGCTATTTGCGCGGAGGTTTAACCTATAAATACTTTACATTAACGTTGCTTCTATTCACAATCTTCCTGTGCTGCTTTACACATTAATTAGTCATACTCCAACTAACTAAAAGGATTCATGTCAAAAACTCACCTGGAGGTGGGTTTCACTGAGCCATGTTTTCACTTGTCTCCAAGGTGAAACCACAGAAGTATAGGGTGAAACACATGTCCTGCACATTCCAGAATGACAAAACCTCCCCTGATTGGTCAGAATAAAAAGCCCTGTCCACCAGAGCTTGTGTTTCTGTGCTGCTTGCTTGTAGATTTTTAATCTGCTCATTTTTTTTGGCATAGTTTAGTCACAAAATGGAGTGCCAAAGCTATGGGCACACAGATTCGACATCGACAAATTTAGTTTTGATTCGCAGAAGAATATTCACGTGTCACAAGTTTAGTAAATGAGTTGGATTAATTCTCAAATGTAGTTGCATGCATGCAAATCTTATTGAATTTATTCACATCTCAGTTTACATGTTTGCAAGTATTGTATTTAATCACACACCAGGTTATGCATTTGTGTTTTATTTATTACAAGACTCATACAGGTGCAACTCATATTTTACGTGTGCAAGTTATACTTTACATGCTTGTATAATTTTGTCATTAATTTACATCCATAGTTACAGCTTGATTTTTAAATTGACTCAATTTAGATTAAAAAAAATAAAACTGGCCTACTCACAAAAGCCAATAATGTGAAAGTGGAATTGGGTCATTACACCAAACTGGTAGGATTAAGTCTTTGACATTTGGTGATTTTTTACCCCCCCAAAAATGTGTAACTATTCTGAACACCCCACGACACATATTTAACCTAAAAAAAAAAAAAACATATTTTCCCATCTTGGGCATCAAAGCCCTATTATCATAGGCCATTCTGATGTGGACACCATTTGTCTTCAACCCTGTTGTGGACACAATTGAAGTTGTCTGATTAGGATACGTAATTCAATTTTTAAAAATCCATATTAATCCTGTGTCCCTCAAACCAATTAAATTACTGCAAACATAAAATCTCAGCGGCCTCAATTAAAAAAAATCTAAAGTATGGTTTCACTTCCGAATTTGAACTAAAATAAATATTCTCATAAACACTTTAGACGGAGTTACACAAAACATTAAATTAATATTTCACAAACCTTCCAAAATGTTATCACAAAATTGCCACGTTACTAGGGTAACGGGGATAATGAGATGCATACGGTTTACATATAAATACATAAATACATACATAATACATATAAGGACGGTATTAAATACATCAAACTCGTGGTTTTGACAACATTCCACTCGCTCCAGCCTTTATTATGAGCTGTGCTCCCCTCAGGAGCCTATACAAAGATTATCGGGGCAATTTACTGTGAAAAATCAGAGCAAAAATGTTGATTGACAAGAATAGAATGACCTCCAGTGGAGTCACTAATGGACCACTGTACGTAATCTTAACATTGACAGTATTAGTCAACATACGCATGTGGTTATAAGAATGAAGATAAACCATTATTAATTTGAATAATTGGATAGCTGTCAGTCTCAACTCTTATTTATTTGACCTTTATTTAACTAGACGAGTTAAGAACACCTTATTTTCAATGACGGCCTATGAACAGTGGGTTAACTGCCTTGTTCAGGTGCAGAGCGACAGATTTTGTACCCTGTCAGCTTGGGGATTCAATCTTGCAACCTTTCGGTTACTAGTCCAATGCTCTAACCATGAGGCTACGCTGCCTCCCCCCTCTAACCACGAGGCTACGCTGCCGATCAAACAAAAACAAGTAGTGTGACAGGGTTTAGTTTTTGGGCACAAAATGGCCACCACGCCGGTGAAGAACTGGAGACCACATGGCATGCAAGAAAAAAAAAAAAATTTAAATAAAAAATTAAAGTTTTAGTAAGTAGTAGGTAATTTAATGTAACAAGAGTTAACCCCAATCTAACAAAAATCTATGAAATATAGATATAAAAGATTGCTAACTTGCCTCGTCTTTACACCATGTTGTTCAGAAGACTTGTATGTTGCCAGATGAGTACACTATTTTTATGGGGGGGGGTCGTTGGCACAACGTTTTAAGTAAATTAATCATGCATTTATTTGGGGAAAATACATTCCCAGCAAATGAGCACATATAGATGTTAACATTTATGGCTTATTTGCACATTTGAGCCAAAGTACAAATTCAGCGAAGGCCACGACAAACTGCTCGGTGTGGACTCACTGTGTGCAATAAGTGTTCAAAAAAAAAAAGGTGTGACTTCCTAATCTCTGTACCCCACACATAAAAATCTATTCTCTTTTAAAAAGGTCCCTCAGTTGAGCAGTGAATTTGAAATACAGATTTAACCACAAAGACCAGGGAGGTTTCTTGCCCTGAATACATTGAGTTTGGGGCAAATCTAATAGAACACATTACTTAGTACCACACTCCACCAATGCAAGCAGAGAGGGGGCTGCATCATGTGACAGGTATTCTTGTAATCATTAGAGATAACTATTCCGTTTCTTGATTTAAAACAAGCAAAATCCAAGCGGAAAACTGGTTTACACCAGACACTGGGTGATGAATTCACCTTTCAGCAGGACAATGACTTAAAACTACACTAGGAGTTGCTTTCCAAGACAGTGGAAGGTCCTGAGTGGCCGAGTTCATTTATTTAAATCAGCTTGAACATCTATGCTAAAACATGAAAATGTGTGCATAGAAATGGACAGCGGTCTAAGGCACTGAATCTCAGGGCTAGAGGCGTCCCTACAGACCCGGGTCTCTATCACAACCGGTCATGATTTAGAGTCCCATAGAGGTTGGCGCACAATTGGCTCGGTGTCGTGAAGACTTTCGCCAGGGTAGGCCATCATTGTAAATAAGAATTTGTTCCTTAACTGTCCTAGTTGTGCAAATATTGTAAAAAAAAAAACATGTGCACAAAGCTTACTCACCCTGAAAGACAGCTGTACTCACTGCCAACAGTGATTCTAACATGCATTGACACAAGGGTGTAAAATGCAGTATTGATACAAGCAATTCATTTCAGTTTCAATAAATGTGCAAAAAAAAAAACTATTACCTTTGTCGTTACGGGGTATCCTTTGTAGATGGGAGTAAAAAAAGATCAATGTAATCTTATTTGATGTCAGGCTTTAACGCAACACGAATAAGTCAAGGGGTATGAATAGTTTCTGAAGGCACCGTTAATCCTGCTTTATTTAACACACCTCACTGCTGGAGCAAGTTACATAAAGTGGATGATCAATTTCAAGTGTGGATTAAGGACCCGAGTTTACCTTAAATTGTGTTGTATTTTTTTAAACATTTGATGACTGTGATCACGGCACGAGACCCTGGGCTCAATGGGTTCTCTCTAAATACCAAAAATAATTAGCTGGCTTCAGATAATGGCTTGTCGTCATTAGGCAACTTACTCATGTCACACTATTTAAAAAAAAAAACCACTTCAGAAAGTTCCATCACAGGAAAAAAGTAATGTACACAATCGTTGGATGCGCCAGAGTATTTTGAAAGGAAAGGTCAAGACTTTAAATCACCACTTCAGTTTATTCAATTATCACATTTGTGAAAACCTTAGTTTCAAACAGCAAGATTTAGTCAATGCACTACAAATAGCAACAGTAATATAAATGTACCTTTTTCCTCCTGGGAGTTTCCTTTGCTGCGGGCCTTCCCCATCTTCAACTCCTGTCCCATGAACTTCTTGCCGTTCAGCTCCAAGGCCGTCTGCATGTCCTCCGTCCTTCTACGTAGCCAAACTTCCTGGTGCGCAAGATAAGCGTGCATTAGAAGACTGCATATAAAACACAAATCAATTAAGCTTCATTGACTTTAAGTGTGCCAGCGATTGAGGATAGGACCAGCAGACGATAACACACACTGGTACCGAAGACATAGCACTGGCTTTGTTCTACCTCCGTACAATCACACGTGAGTACTGAGCAACTACAGGTGTGCCAAGAAATGGAGGGAATGCCCGTTCTCCCGTAGATGTGCCAACACCAAAAGGTGGAGGCAGGGGCTAATGTCGTGTTCACCTGCTAGTCACAACTAGGAAACTGAAATGGGGCAATAGGGGCATCACCCAACGGTGATGACTGCCGGCGACCAAGCCACCCCTTTCACCAAATGAGTAATTAACCTTAATCAAAATATCACTTACCATCTTCATCCTCGTCGTCGTCAGACTCCTCCTTAGCCTTGACCATGCCTGCTTTCTTTGCTGCGGGTGCCGGGGTGGTGTCCATCTCCTCTTCCTCAGAGTCTGGAAGGCACGACAGATGGCTTTAGTCTCACTAGACCCAAACCATCAACTACAGACCATTTACTGACCAGGGGTTGGGCACATCAGATCAAATAAGTAGCAACATCAAATACATTCAGTATTAAGTCCCTTGTTGTTCATCAAGTGTGCTTGTGCTCAGCTGACCCCCTATATCGATCTGCCAGTGTGGCCTGTACCACATTGAAAGTACCATAATGTTGCGTAACACCCAGTCTTTCGACCAATAAGCACTACGTGCAACGCCCAAGATAGACAGCGGGCCCCATCCTTACCCTCATCATCGCCGTCAGACTCCTCCTTGGCTGCCATGACCTTCAGCCTTCTTTGGGGGTGGTGCCTCCTCAGATTCTTCATCTAAAGACAAGAGTAACATTAAAAATCAGTGTTTGCAGTCTAGTTGGTAAAACCACTTAAACACGAGGGCCCCAGTAGAATTAAACATTCTACGGGTCTACCACCTTTTTAAAAAAGTACACATGTCCAGCACCAAACATGTGAAAATGGTGTTCGTAGTAACAAATAATAATTGTTTTTCCAATGACATCGGTGTGCATTGAGTGATTGACCAATAGCGAGTAGGCATTGCCTACAAACATCTTCCTCTGCTACGAAACATAGAAAGACACCATTCTTACATGTTGTGTTGGAGATTAATATGTAGACTTAAAAAAAAATCCCTTTAAGGAATACTATACCCTTTAAAAATCTTCCAAGAGTGTTGCATAGAGCTCATTTAATGAGGCCCCGTTCCATATTTGTAAGTGTGCCAGCGATTGAGGATAGGACCAGCAGACGATAACACACACTGGTACCGAAGACATAGCACTGGCTTTGTTCTACCTCCGTACAATCACACGTGAGTACTGAGCAACTACAGGTGTGCCAAGAAATGGAGGGAATCCGGGTTACTAGTAGTCACGTAAATCGTTCAAACCATAAACCACCGACTAGTGTCGAACCCTCATTGTCCTGACAGTTTCGCTGTGTATCCATTAGAAATATAAAAATTACGTATGGGGAGATATTCATACCGTAATCATGACTTCAGCATTGGCTGGAGCTTTTGTGGGTGTGGTTTCAGCCTTCTGGGGTGGGGGGGGTGCTTCCTCACGACTCTTCCTCTGAAAGGGCAACAAGTGTTAGGGCTGTGTCATTTACTTAGCCAAAACGACAAAGCATTGATGGTCAGTACAAGTAGCCTTAGCAAACCAATTTCAATGAACAGAACCTTGAAGACAAGTGTTTAAAACAGTCCCTTTGAAATCAAACCAATTGAGCTTAATTCAATATCTACCATTAAATTAACTTTATGGGGGAAGAAGTACAGGAAACGGCAAGGTTCTTACCCAAGTCTTCCTCACTTTTAGCTGCTTTCGGTGCTGGCTTTGCTGGTGCGAAAGCCTTCTTTGCTACTGCTTTTGGTGGGGCCTGGAACATTGTTAACACATTAAGATCATGGTGCGTTTCTGGAGAGAATGTGTCCACCGGAGAGGTTAGTCTTACCTCCTCGGCATCACCTCCTTCCTCTTCCACCGCTTTAGGCGGCGGGGCCTTTTCTTGGGGGTTAGCCTGTTTCTCTGGGTGGCTCATCTCAAATATTAAGGACAGAGTAGCAGCTTTGCTTTAATGGCGCATTTTTTCTGCTTTACGTTTACCGTTATCAGGGCAGCCATGAGAATGGCGCAATCGGGTTATCCTTATAACTAAGAGTTATCTAGCTTCACCTTTAGTCAACGTACTCTGATTAAGTTCCTCTTCAAATAAATAAAAGGGCCATAGCAGGAAAAGAACAAATGATTATTTGGAAAGTTCCAGAGTACTATGAAAGGAAAGGTCAAAAGACAGTTAAAAAAAAAAATCTCCACTTCGGTTTATTCAATTATCACACTTGTGAAAACCTTGACATTTTCAAACAGCAAGATTTAGTCAATGCACTACAAATATCATATGATACATTTTTTTTTTGTATAACGTTATTCGAGGCCTCTAGTACCTCTTGACTTCTAAAGACATTGACTGTACCCCACCCAAAACATGACAAAACAACGATTTACGAGATTCTAAACGCCCAACAGACATGGGCTGATTTAATCTTCCATCCATTACAATATGCCTTGCACATTTTTACCGTTATACAGTCTCACCTAGAGCAAACTAGAACAAAACAAGGATATTAAAGGATACAGGACTTTCTTACAAAAAAGGTAAAATGAAATACAAATTGTTGAATGTACAATATGTACCTGAACAAACAGGGCTTTTTCACAGCAAACAGGGTTGCCAGACATTCCATTAACTCTTTTGGAAAAAAAACAAAAAAACTCATGTGGATGATGCAGGAAGGACAATTCAAAACTGACAGGCAGCTCTCAAGCTGAGAGGGTGAAAAGGTTGGTGCAGGGGGCGCTAGAGAGCCCATTACAGTTATATACCAATGAAGCTTTCTGGAATGTCCAAAAGGCTCTGCCAGCGTATGGGTACGGTGATGAAAACAGAGTCTTTTCAAAACAGTAAAATAGACAGGGATTTTAATCATCAAATTTGATCTTCTTGCCCTGGGGCTTGTCTCCGAATCCACCGCCTCTTCCACCTAGAAAAGAAAAAAAAAGAAAGTCACGGTCTGTTCCTTTGAAAGAAGCACATTAACACGAGGGTCTAAGTTAGGAGACTGCTTCAATAGACCAGATCAGTACCTACTATCTATAAGATTCATCACAAGATATCAGAGTGAAAGGGTATCCATCATCTCTGGTCTACACAACACAAGAGCCTAACTCTGAACCTTTACCTCTGAATCCACCACGTCCACCCCCGCGGTCACCTCCTCTGCCCCCCCTGAAGCCACCGCCACGTCCTCCCCTGCCACCGCCGAAACCACCGCCGCCACGGCCGAAACCACCACCACGACCTCCCCGTCCACCGCCGCCGAAGCCTCCGCGACCCCCACGGAATCCACCGCTGTCACCCTTGGGCTTGGCGTAGTCCAGGTTCACGCTGCTGCCGTCAATTTCGCCGCCCTCCATGGCCTCTTTGGCCGCCTTACAGTCGCTCTCGCTGTCAAAGTCAACAAATCCAAAGCTGGAGGGGGAAGGAAGGTGACAAATGAAGGGAGGAAAGAGAAATGCACGCCTGCAGAAAGGAACAGGAAGTGGTGATATCTCGCAAGCACAATTGATTTGCAATGCAAATGCAGTAGCCCTTCAGTAATAACTAGAGGCATATTGCTACCATCTCGTCATTTTGTTTCACATCAGACATGGGCAAACTGCCACGGAGTTCAAGGTAGTTGCCTGTTTTGACTGTGATCTGGCTCTACTTCTCGTGCGAATCCATTCACTGTCACTGTGTGGGACAGGAGGAGCTCATGAGAAGAAGTCCCAAGGCTATATAGCAGTTACAACGTCATTTACCATTTAGAGTTGCCTGTGTCACGGTCCGTCACCACTCTGGCCCCAGTGGCACTGTCGAAGGCGTCTCTGAGTGACTGGTCTGTGGTGTCTCCAGAAAGCCCTCTGACAAACAGGGTTTTTGTGGGACCTCCTGGCAACGAGGGGGAAGAGAACTTATCAATGCTACATTTAACAGACGTTCCTATCCAGAGCAACTTACTATTGATGCATATACAGGTAGCTGGAGGAGCCAACCACTCACACAGGAGCCAACTTCCTTTCTAACTGACAACAGTCAACAACTGAAGACCGACAACAATGGAAGTAAAGTAAAAAACCAACCGGATCCTCCTCTGCCTCCGGCGTCTCTGCCTCCACTGTTCTGGCTGTACTCTAGCCGGATTTGCCTGCCCTCAATCTCTGTTCCATTAAGGTTGTCCAGTGCCTCCTTGGCTGCCTCTGCACTCTCAAACTCCACAAAAGCAAACCTGCACATGAGAGACAAATAGGTTCAGGAACTTAAACCCTTGATGGGGGGGGGTTGATGAGACCTTAAAATTGTTTCACAACAGACATGGGCAACACCTGTTGAGATTAGGGGATGCCTGTTCAATTTGTGATTAGTCTCTACTTCTCGTGCGAATCCATACAACGCCACTGATCGGCAGAGAGGAGCTCATGAGAAGCCCTGGTCTTTTTTGGTCTGACCCATCCAACAAGGTCACACCCAACCGAGCAGTAGGCACTGCCGGTTTACCAAAATCCCCCAAACTAAGTCAGGAAACTAGTGATGCTGCAGGAAAATCCCCCTTCCTCACCCTTTGGGCCTGCCGTTGTTCTGTGGTACCCTGATGGAAACAGCCCCCTCGAATGCACTCTGAAGGGAGTCTTCTGTAGCACTGTAGGACAGGTTGTTAACGATGAGGGTCTTGCTTTCAGCCGCTGCCTGAGCTAAGAGAAGGAACAAGATGATTACGGTGGATGTTTGCGTGCATCGACACCGCGGAAGTATACATTGCAACAGACCAGTATTTCAGTACTTGACTATCTTTGAAATCATCACAGAGTGTCAGGAAGGAAAATGTTTCATCACAACCTGGTCCTGATCGAAGAACTAAAATACCCCGTAGTTGGTGGTGCGTACCTGGTGGTCTGCCTCCCTTCTGGCTCTTGATGCCTGTGTAGTCGACCATGATCGAGCGTCCCTGGACATCGGCACCCTGGGCCTCTGTTAGCATCTTGTCTGCCATGGCCTCAGTCTTGAACGCAATGTAGGCAATGCTGTGGGGGGATGCAGCTTGGTTAAATTTACTACTATAAAATCAGGCCTTAAGAGAAGATACAATATGCAAATGCATTAACCAGGAAACAAAGACAGGTCCTCACCCTCTATTGGAACCGTCCTGGCCTGGGGGTATCCTGATTTCAACAGCATCCGCAAACACTTCCTTCAAGTCGTCTTCCGTGGCCGAGAAGGGCAGGTTTTTCACAAATAAGGTCCGCGCGTCCCTATCTGTTAAATGAGATGGAGAGCATGAATATTCCCATTGTGATGGTGCAGTACAGACCGCTTCATGTGTTTACAAAAAAAATTGACACAAGAGGGCGATGTGCACGAGTTGACAGGTGAGTTCTTAAAATACAGACAATGAGCATTCAGCTGCACCCAAAATTACTATGCAAAAGTTCAAACAAATACAATCTTAGTATCTGTTCAAGCAAGAATCAAAACTATTCTAAGCTTCTAACATGTTCAGAAGTAACAAATGTAAATCTGGGCTGTTGAACAAGCACAAATCTCTATGACTTTGTCACTTCAGCCAAGAGCGCAAATCTGTCTGCAAGGAAACACCCCCTACCTTTCTTCTCCTCCTGGGAGTTTCCTTTGCTGCGGGCCTTGTCCATTTTCAACTCCTGTCCCATGCACTTCTTGCCGTTCAGCTCCATGGCTGTCTGCATATCCTCCGCTGAGGCAAATTCTACGTAGCCAAACTTCCTGGTGCGCAAGACAATGTGTATTAGAAGACTGCATATAAAACCCATCAATTAAGCTTCATTGTCTTTTCCAAGTGTGCCAGCGATTGAGGATAGGACCAGCAGACGATAACACACACTGGTACCGAAGACATAGCACTGGCTTTGTTCTACCTCCGTACAATCACACGTGAGTACTGAGCAACTACAGGTGTGCCAAGAAATGGAGGGAATCCTGGTCAATAAAGTCAAATCAACTACCCTCTCCCATCAAGAACACCAGTTGTGTCTGGCCAATTGAAAAGTAGGAATGATCAGTCCTGAGTGGAGCAAGTCCTGAGTGGAGCATCATAACATAGGAACCCACTGTCACTTACTTTGATGCGCCAAGTCTGACGTCCTGAACCTCAAGGTTTTTCTTTGAGAAGAAAGCTGCCAAGGCTTCTTTGATTTCATCAAAGTCCTTGTTTGAGTTCAGGTTGCCGATAAATAGACAGAAGGTATCTGAGGGGGGAAACGATCAATTAGGTTAAGCTTTAAACAATCGTCACGAACAGCTACCTATAAACACCGTCAGAAAAACATGAAGGTGACATCAAATGAATCAGTATTAAGTCCCTTGTTGTTCATCATGCGTATTATGGTTCAGTGTGGGAGCAGGTTGAGAGGGCGTAATGTAAGGCCTTTACCGTCACTTTCGGCCTTGGCCTTCTTGGCAGGCGGGGTATCCTTTTTGTTGTCGGCCTTCCTCTTTGCAGGAGTCGCTGGGGCCTCTGTGGAACAAAACAGCCTGCTTAGGACCCATAAACCTTCAAATAACAGGTGAACTCTGTACTTGACAATCTTTGAAATCCTCAGTGTCAGGAAGAATCTACAGCCCAGATGCATTTCAGCCCAAGCCCATTCCCCCGTAGATGTGTCAACACCAAAAGGTAGAGGCAGGGGCTAATGTCGTGTTCACCTGCTAGTCACAACTAGGAAACTGAAATGTCCAACTTGATAACTAGTTGAATGTGACATGTTTGCCTACAACATATTAGCAAGTTGGTCATTTCACAATACTGACCAACATGTGAACGTGGCATATGGGGCAATATTACCCAGCTGTGATGACTGCCGGAGACCAAGCCACCCCTTTCACCAAATGGGTAATAGAAATAAACCTTAAATCAAAATATTACTTACCATCTTCATCATCATCGTCATCATCGTCCTCCTCATCGTCTTCTTCGTCATCATCTTCATCGTCGTCAGACTCCTCCTTAGCCTTGACCATGCCTGCTTTCTTTGCTGCGGGTGCCGGGGTGGTGTCCATCTCCTCTTCCTCAGAGTCTGGAAGGCACGACAGATGGCTTTAGTCTCACTAGACCCAAACCATCAACTACAGACCATTTACTGACCAGGGGTTGGGCACATCAGATCAAATAAGTAGCGACATCAAATACATTCAGTATTAAGTCCCTTGTTGTTCATCAAGTGTGCTTGTGCTCAGCTGACCCCCTATATCGATCTGCTAGTGTGGCCTGTACCACATTGAAAGTACCATAATGTTGCGTACCACCCAGTCTTTCGACCAATAAGCACTACGTGCAACGCCCAAGATAGACAGCGAGACCCATCCTTACCCTCATCATCATCGTCGTCAGACTCCTCCTTGGCTGCAGTGACCTTCACTGAGGGCTTGGCAGCAGCCTTCTTTGGGGGTGGGGCCTCCTCCTCAGATTCTTCATCTACAAGAAGAGAGTAACGTTAAACACCCCCATGTCCAGCTTAGTCGGTAAAACCACCTAAAGGTGCATCTAGAACTCATCAATTGGGCTTCAAGTGTGCCAGCGATTGAGGATAGGACCAGCAGACGATAACACACACTGGTACCGAAGACATAGCACTGGCTTTGTTCTACCTCCGTACAATCACACGTGAGTACTGAGCAACTACAGGTGTGCCAAGAAATGGAGGGAATCCGGGTAACTAGTAGTCAGTGAAATTGTTCAAGCCATAAACCACTGAGACTAGTGTCCAAGCCACATTAATTGTCCTGACACTTTCACTGTGTATCCAATAGAAATATAAAAATTAGGTATGGGGAGAAACTCATACCATCATCGTCATCATCATCATCTGACTCTTCTGTCTTAGCTGGAGCTTTCTTTGCAGGTGTGGCTTTGGCTGGGGTCTTTTTGGGTGGGGGGGCCTCCTCCTCAGACTCTTCCTCTGAAAGGGCAACAAGTGTCAGGGCAGTGTAATTCAATTCACCAAAACTACAATCGTTGATGGTCTGTAATTTCACTAAACAGAACCGCAAAGGGAAGTGTAAAATAGCTCCTTTGAAATGAATGCTGCCGATTTGAGCGCTTGATTCAAAATATTTCCCGTCAAGTATCTATTGACAAAGCACAGAAAATGACAAGGTTCTTACCAGAGTCATCATCCTCTTCACTCTCTGCTTTTTTTGCTGCTTTCCCGTTCTTAGCTGCTTTCGGTGCTGGCTTGGCTGGTGTGACGGCCTTCTTTGCTACTGCTTTTGGTGGAGCCTGGAACATGTGAATATAGTCAACACATTAAAAACAAAGTTTATTTTTCTGTAGAGAGAATGTTACCACACGAGTGGTTAGTTTTACCTCTTCCTCCTCTTCGCTTTCTTCTTCACTGGATTCCTCTTCCACCTCTTTAGGAGGTGGTGGGGCCTTTTTCTTGGGGTTAGCCTGTTTCTTCGCTGCCTGTGAAAATTGGAAACTTGGGGTCAGCATTATAGTAAGTTATGGACAACAAATCAAATCTAGAATTTGTTTAGTGGTTTTACTTGCTAGCCATATACCTGAACGCAAAAGCGACTTGCTATGAACATATGGGCAAAAAGGTATTTTAGGACAGCCAGTAACTAACCTATTTAATTTGAGGCAATTTCGAGCGAATGTGACAAACCATTCATGCTTGACAAACCAGACTTGCTTGTAACTTGCCGACTTTGGGACTCGCACCTCGTGTGTGGCATTTGGGGGCTGGCGCACAACCCACGTGGAGAGCACGTACGGCGCTAGCTAGCTAGCTGCTAATGTCAATTATTTTTGTTAGTTTTGTTGTACACCAAATTAGCGTGTCTTAAAGTATTGTCGCCACGTTTAATTAGCAATATTCCCGGTCGAAGAAACATTCAGCTCATAAATAACGAACATGGTACACAGACAGACCTCAAAACATTTGCGCTAGTTAGCATTAGCTAGCTAAACCAGCACATTGCCTACGGAAGTCAAAAATCCAACTTCTTATAGATTGAACTAATAAAATGTCATAACGTCATAAAAAAAAATGTTTAAAAAAAAATCAACATCTATCTAAAAATTACAGAAATAAGTTGTTATAACTAGTTAACGTACGAGCAAGCCAGGGTACGAAAGAGCACGCTTGATTCGCGAACGCGCATGTATGGCCATTTTAGGCAGAACTGTAGGAACAGAGAAAACATGGCTGATCAAATCTGGGTCGAGATAAAACGTTAACTGCTTAACCTCCAAAAAAAAATTAAAAATTAAAAGGCCACAAAACAAAGATTGTATTAGACTTAGCACCAAATAATATATTATATATATATTTTTTTTTTTGTTGCTAAGTAGTAGAATGAAATGGGCAAGCCAACATTAATGCGTGTCTCTGCCATTTTCTAATGTCGGGCTGTCGTCTATTGCAATAGAGGATACTTCATTTTGGATGTAAAAAAAAATAAAAATAAAAACACCCGCATTGACAAACCACACGATTTAAGTAACGGAACATACGAGTAATACAACGTTTGTCTTACCTTAGCTAATTTCACCATGGTTGTGTTGGGTTTGGACGATTTTGGACGTGTAGAATGTTAAAGCTCAACAAAAAAAAGGATTACTGTTCGTTGCACGTGGCCCAACCTACTCTTTCGAACACCGAGGAAGAAAGACAGATACGTAGAGAGACGCGCGGGTTACTTTCCTGCTCTGCGCGTGCACTGTACCCCGCCCACATTACAAATCTCCTCCACTCACAGAGCAAACATTTGCATAGTGTCTGCGTATGGGGCTTTCACGTGCACGCGGATTTTGCACTTGATTTTAAAACAAGGCCCCCCCCCCACACACACACACACACCAAAAAAAAAGCAGTTACTCGAATGTGAATTTAAACGAATCGGTTATCGTTGAATCACACGCTTGGTTATTTGAAATTCTATTTCTTTGTTCACATCTGACTAATTATATAACTGCAAAAAAAATGATATCCTTGAGGCTTGGGCTAATGCTTATGCATGTCCAATGTAAGCCTACAAGCGTCCTTGGTCCACCATACCTACACATATTTTGAAGCCATTATATGTATGTTTGTACATGTCACCTAGCTATTAGACAGCTAAAATTTCATTACATGTCGATTTGTCCAAAAATACACTATAATGCTCAATAAATTGCTGGAATTTGTTACAATTTTTCGATTGAAATGACACTTTGTATTGATACACAGCTGTTTCGATTTGAGCCACGTGGTCTCCTCCAGCTGCCTATCAACCACGTGCTTCTTCTTTGACTATGGTGTGCTGATGTTCAGCACTGCGCTAATTATCTGATCCACATCAACTCTACGTTATACAACAGAACTGTAACTGGTATAATGATGAAGACATTATACGCTTCAGATCAGGGAATCTGCGCAGGCTTCGAGCCACAAGAGTTTATAAACCCAGAGGCGCAACATCACGACTTTCAGAACCGCATGGTGAAGCAGACCGGGATTTAGGGTTTGAGAAGTCAATGCTAGAAGTGAACAATTCCACCTTAGCTGGTCATTTTGTCGAAATCTAAAGGCACAACCCAGATCCGAGCCAAATTCTTACGCAGTTGAACATGTTATTACTCCAACCTATTGGAAGTGACAAACTGACACGTTTTCATTTTCTTCAAAAACGACTTTAATATCGGAGCGTGACGACTGTTTAGACCAGATGACGTATTCTGCTCATGAGTTTACATAGCCGACGTCGCCTTTACAAGCGTGATCGGGGGATTTCTATTGTAGAAGCAGCTTCTGCCAATCTTCATACTATTTATTACTGACTTTGCTTGAGCCTTCTGAACAAACTTTTTTTAGGCCACACAAATTTACCTTCCTGCTCTGTGCGTGCACTGTACCCCGCCCACATTACAATCTCCTCCACTCACAGATCAAACATTTGCATAGTGTCTGCGTATGTTCTTCACATGCACGAGGTTTGCGATTGACAAGAAAAACAACCCAAAAGCAGTTACTCGAATTAATCGACAGTGAATCACACGTTTGATATTTAAATGTCATTTCTTTGTTCATCATACAGGTTTACCATCTATTTAAAAACATTGAATAATTACATAACTGCAAAAATAATACCCTTGGGACTTGGCCTAGAGCATGTCCAATGTAGGCCTACAATGGCGTCCTTAGTCCACCATGCCTATACATATATTAATGTAATGATGTATATATTTGTACATTCCACCCAACTGGACAGCTATAATTGCAATATGTGTTGATATGTCTAAATAATATACCAGAATGCTTAATAAATTGCTCAAAGGTGGTTAAAAAATTCTAGATTGAAATTACCTTTTGTATTCATACATAGCTGTTTGGATTTGAACCACATCTCCTCCAGCTGCATATCAACCAGTGGAGGCTGGTGGGAGGAGCTATAGGAGGACGGGCTCAATGTAAATGCTGAAATGGAATTAATGGAATGGTTTTAAACAAAAACATATGGAAACCTTGTTTGACACCCATAACAATGAGCCTGTCAATCAATCAAATGTATTAATAAAGCCCTTTTTGCATCAGCCGATCCAAGCAATGCAGATGTAGAAGTTTGCTGATGACACAACAGTGGTAGTCCTGATCACCGACAACGAAGAGGCAGCCTTTAGGGAGGTCAGAGACCTGGCCGTGTGTTGAGAGAATTAGAGGGAGCATACTTAAATTCACACAGGATACCGGATAAGACAGGATAAATACTCCAGATATAACAGACTGACCCTAGCCCCCTCCGACACATAAACTACTGCAGCATAAATACTGTAGGCTGAGACAGGAGTGATCGGGAGATACTGTGGCCCTGTCCGACGATACCCCCGGACAGGGCCAACCAGGCAGGATATAACCCCACCCACTTTGCCAAATGCACATGAGAACATGGACATATAAGTATATGGATGAGCGACGGCCGAGCGGCATAAGCAAGGTGCAGTAGATGGTATAAAATACAGTATATACATGTGATATGAGTAATGTAAGATATGTAAACATTATTAAAGTGGCATTATTTAAAGTGACCAGTGATCCATTTATTAAAAGTGTCTAGTGATTGGGTCTCAATACAGTATGTGATATGAGTAATGTAGGATATGTAAACATTATTAAAGTGCCATTATTTAAAGTGACTAGTGATCCATTTATTAAAAGTGTCTAGTGATTGGGTCTCAATGTAGGCTGCAGCCTCTCTTTGTTAGTGTTTGCTGTTTAGCAGTCTGATGAACTTAAGATAGAAGCTCTTTCTCAATCTCTCGGTCCCAGCTTTGATGAACCTGTACTGACCTCGCCTTCTGGATGATAGCGGTGTGAACAGGCAGTAGCTCGGGTGGTTGTTGTCCTTGATGATCTTTTTGGCCTTCCTGTGACGTCAGCTGTTGTAGGTGTCCTAGATGGCAGGTAGTTTGCCCCCGGTGATGCATTGTGCAGACAGCACCACCCTCTGGAGAGCCTTCGTGTTGAAGGCGGTGCAGTTGCCGTACCAGGCTGTGATACAGCCCAACAGAATTCTCTCGATTGTGCATCTGTAAAAGTTTGTCAGGGTTTTGGGTGACACGCCAAATTTCTTCAGCCTCCTGAGGTTGAAGAGGTGCTGCTGCGCCTTCTTCACCACACTGTCTGTGTGGGTGGACCAATTCAGTTTGTCTGTGATGTGTACGCCGAGGAACTTAAAACTTTCCACCTTCTCCGCTGCTCTCCCTTAGATATGGATAGGGGGGGGGGGGTTCACCCTCTGCTGTTTCCTGAAGTCCACAATCATCTCCTTTGTTTTATTGATGTTGAGTGAGAGGTTGTTTTCCCGACACCACACTCCGAGTGCCCTCACCTCCTCCCTGTAGGCTGTCTCGTCATTGTTGGTGATCAAGCCCACTACTGTTGTGTCGTCTGCAAACTTAATGACTGAGTTGGAGGTGTGCGTGGCCATGCAGTCGTGGGTGAACAGGAATTACAGGAGAAGGCTGAGCACACACCCTTGTGGGGCCTCTGTGTTGAGGATCAGCGAAGTGGAGATGTTGTTTCCTACCTTCACCACCTGGGGGCGGCCCGTCAGAAAGTCCAGGACACAGTTGCACAGGGAGGGGTTGAGACCCAGGGCCTCCAGCTTGATGATGAGCTTGGAGGGTACTATGGTGTTGCATGCTGAGCTGTAGTCAATGAACAGCATTCTTACATAGGCATTCTTTTTGTCCAGATGGGATAGGGCATTGTGCAGTGCGATAGCTGATTGCGTCATCTGTGGACCTGATGGGGTGGTATGCAAACTGAAGTGGGTCTAGGGTGGCCGGTAAGGTGGCGGTGATATGATCCTTGACTAGTGGGACAACATTCCACAAGCCACAATCAACAGCCTGATCAGCTCTATGCGAAGGAGACATGTCAGACTGCATTAGGCAAATTGTGGTCACACCAGATACTGACTGGTTATTGGATCCACGCCTCTACATTTTTTTTAAAGGTATCTGTGATTAACAGATGCATATATGTATTCCCAGTTGGGATATCCATAGATTAGGGCCTAACAAATTCATTTTATTTGACTGATTTATCGCATTAATTTGAACTGTAAATCTATTTGAAATTGCAATCAGGTCATGATCCTGGTGAGGACAACGAGCACGCAGATCAGCTTCCCTGAGACGGTTTCTGACAGTTTGTGCAGAAATTCTTCGGTTGTGCAAACCCACAGTTTCATCAGCTGTCCAGGTGGCTGGTCTCAGGTGAAAAAGCCAGATGTGGAGGTCCTGGGCTGGCGCGCTTATGCTTGGTCTGTGGTTTTTAAGTCAAATCTAATAAAATTGAATTGGTCACATATATATATTTAGCATATTTTATTGCGGGTGTAGCGAAATTATTGTGTCCTAGCTTCAACAGTGCAGTATTATCTAAGAATTCACAACAATACACAAATCTAAAAGTAAAATAATGGAATTAAGAAATATACAGTATACATATTAGGACGAGCAATGTCGGAGTGGCAATGACTAAAATACTGTAGACTAGAATACAGTATATACATATGAGATGAGTAAAGCAGTATGTAAACATTATTTAAATGTTATTAAAGGGACCGGTGTTCCATTATTAAAGTGACCAGTGATTCCATGTCTATGTATATAGGGCAGCAGCCTCTAAGGTGCAGGGTTGAGTAACCAGGTGGTAGCCAGCTAGCAATGGCTATTTAACAGTCTGATGGCTTTGAGATAGAAGCTATTTTTCAGTGTCTTGGTCCCAGCTTTGATGCACCTGTACTGACCTTGCCTTCTAGAACAGGCCAGGGTGAACAGGCCGGTGACTCTGGTGGTTGATGTCCTTGATGATCTTTTTGTCCTTCCATGACATCGGGTGCTGTAGGTGTCCTGGAGGGCAGGCAGTGTGCCCCTGGTGATGTGTTGGGCAGACCGCACCACCCTCTGCGCGGCTGCGGGCGGTGCAGTTGCCGTACCAGGTGGTGATTCAGCCCGGCAGGATGCTCTCAATTGTGCATCTGTAAAAGTTTGTGAGGGTCTTAGGGGCCAAACCAAATTTATTCAGCCTCCTGAGGTTGAAGAGGCGATGTTGCACCTTCTTCACCACACTGTCTGTGTGGGTGGACCATTTCAGATTGTCAGTGATGTGTACACATAGAAACTTGAAACTTTCCACAATCTCCACCACGTCCCGTTGATGTGGATAGGGACGTGCTCCCTCTGCTGTTTCCTGAAGTCCACGATCAGCTCCTTCATTTTGTTGACATTGAGGGAGAGGTTATTTTCCTGGCACCACTCTGCCAGGATCCTCACCTCTCTGTAGGCTGTCTCGTCATTGTTGGTAATCAAGGCTACTACTGTTGTGTCTTCTGCAAACTTGATGATTGAGTTGGAGGTGTGAGCCACGCAGTCATGGGTGAATAGGGAATACAGGAAGGGGCTGAGCACGCACCCTTGTGGTGCCCCTGTGTTGAGGATCAGCGAAGTGGAGGTGATGTTTTCTACATTCACCACCTCGGGTGGGTCCGTCAGGAAGTCTTGGACCCAGTTGCACAGTGTGGGGTTCAGACCCAGGGCCTGAGCTTAATGATGAGCTTGGAGGGTACTATAGGGTTGAAGGCTGAGCTGTAGTCAACGAACAGCATTCTGACGTAGGTATTCCTCTTGTCTAGATGGGATAAGGCCGTGTGCAGTGCGATGGCGATTACATCGCCTGTGGACCTATTGGGGCTGGTAAGCAAATTGAAATGGGTCTAGGGTATTGGGTAAGGTAGAGGTGATATGATCCTTAACTAGCCTCTCAAAGCACTTCATGATGACAGAAGTGAGTGCTACGGGGCAGTAGTAATTTAGTTCAGTTACCTTTGCTTTCTTGGGTACAGGAACAATGGTAGACATCTTGAAGTAAGAGGGGACAGCAGGCTGGAATAGGGAGAGATTGAATATGTCCGTAAACACTCCAGCCAGCTGGTCTGCGCATGCTCTGAGGACGCGGCTGGGGATGCCGTCTGGACCGGCAGCCTTGCGAGGGTTAACACTTTTAAATGTCTTACTCATGCCAGCCACTGTGAACGAGTGCACATAGACCTTGGGAGCGAGCCACATTGGTAGCACTGTGTTATCCTCAAAGCGGGCGAAGAAGGTGTTTAGCTTGTCCGGGAGCAAGACGGTGTCCGCGACATGGCTGGTTTTCCCTTTGTAATCCGTGATTGTCTGTGGACCCTGCCACGTACGTCTCGTGTCTGAGTTGTTCAATTTCGACTCTGTACTGACATTTTGCCTGTTTGATTTCCTTACAGAGGGAATAACTACAATGCTTGTTTTCGACCATATTCCCAGTCACCTTGCCATAGTTAATGCGGTGGTTCACGCTTTCAGTTTTGTGCGAATAGTGCCTTCTATCCACGTTTTTTGGTTTGGTTAGGTTTTAATAGTCACCGTGGGAACAACATCCCATATCCACTTCCTGATGAACTCAGTCACCTTGTGTCTGTGTAAACATCAGTGTTATTCTCAGAGGCTACCCGGAACATAACCCAGTCCGCGTGATCAAAACAATCTTGAAGCATGGATTCCGATTGGTCAGACCAGTGTTGAATAGACCTTGGCATGGGTACATTCTGTTTGAGTTTCTGCCTATAGGAAGGGAGGAGCAAAATGGAGTCGTGATCTGATTTACCGGAGGGAGGGCGGGGGAGGGCCTCGTAGGCATCTCGAAAATGCTAATTGCAGTGGTCAAGGGTTTTTCCTAAGCGAGTACTACAGTCTATGTGTTGATTTTTTTATTTGACCTTTATTTAACTAGGCAAGTCAGTTAAGAACAAATTCTTAATTTCAATGATTGCCTAGGAACAGTGGGTTAACTGCCTTGTTCAGGGGCAGATTGACAGCTTTTTACCTTGTCGGCTTGGGGATTCGATCTTGCAAGACCAAACCTCTAACCACTAGGCTACCTGTTGCTACCTGCTACCCCCTGATAGATCTTTGGTAGCGTTTTCCTCATATTTGCTTTGTTAAAATCCCCAGCTACAATAAATATGGCCTCAGGATATGTTGTTTCCAGTTTGCATAAAGTCCATTGTAGTTCCTTGAGGGCCGTCGTGGTATCGGGTTCAGGGGTCAATACACACGGCTGTGACTATAACCGCATAAAATTATCTTGGGAGGTAATACGGTCTGCATTTGATTGTGAGGTATTCTAGGTCGGGTGAACAAAAGGTCTTGAGTTTTTGTATGTCATCACAATCACACAAAACATACACCGCAAACTTCCCAGAGAGTTCTTTATTCCTGTCTGCGTGATGAACTGAGAACCCAGCTGGTGAGTTACCACCGCTCTGATATACAAAAGTTCCTTCCGGCTGCATGTAACAACACAAAAACATTCTGGGCTATAATAATGTAAGAAATAACACACACACAAAAAAAAAATACTGCAAAGTTGCTTAGGAAATAGAAACAGATCTGCTATGTCTGTCGGTGCCATCTCTTGAGGCCGGTTGGATGTGCTGCCAAATTCTCTTAAATGATGTTGGAGGTGGCTTATGGTAAAGAAATTAACATTAAATTATCTTGCAACAGCTTTGGTAAACATGCCTGCAGTCAGCATGCCAATTGCATGTTCCTTCAAAACTTGACACATCTGTGGCATTGAGTTGTGTGACAAACATCACATTTTAGAGCGGCGTTTTATTGTCCCCGGCACAAGGTGCACCTATGTAATGATCATGCTTTTTAATCAGTTTCTTGATATGCCACACCTGTCAGGTGGATGGATTATCTTGGCAAAGGATAAATGCTCACTAATAGGGATGTAAACAAATTTGTGCACACAATTTGAGAGAAGTAAGCTTTTTGTGCATTTGTAAAATGTCTGGGATCTTTTATTTCAGCAGGGCAGAAATTTGATAAACTGACTTGTTGGAAAGGTGGCATCGTATGACAGTGTCCACACACCCCTTAACTTTTTCAACATTTTGTTGTTACAGCCTGAATTTAAAATGTAGTAAATGTAGATTTTGTATCACTGGCCTACACACAATATCCCACAATGCCAAAGTGGAATTATGTTTTCAAGTTAATTAAAAATGAAAAGCTGAAATGTCTTGAGTCAATAAGTATTCAACCCATTTGTTATGTCAAGCCTAAATAAGCTCAAGAGTAAAAATGTGCTGAATAAGTCACATAATAAGTTGCATTGACTCACTCTGTGTGCAATAATAGTGTTTAACATAATTTTTTCATGACCACCTCATCTCTGTACCCCCCACATACAATTATCTGTAAGGTCCCTCAGTCGAGCAGTTAATTTGAAACACAGATTGAACCACAAAGACCAGGGAGAATTTACAATCCCTCGCAAAGAAGGGTACCTATTGGTACAGTAAGTTGGTAAATAAAACAGATATTGAATATCCCTTTGAGGATGGTGGTTAATTAGTCTTTGGATGGTGTATCAATACATCCAATCACTATAAAAATACAGGCGTCCTTCCTAACTCAGATGCCGGAGAGGAAGGAAACCACTCAGGGATTTCACCGTGAGGCCAATGGTAACTTTGAACAGTTGCAGAGTTTAATAGCTGTGGTAGGAGAAAACTGAGGATGGATCAACAACTGCAAAGAATGTGACAAAGAAATTAATTGTATGTCCTGAATTCAAAGTGTCATGTTTGGGTCAAATCCAACACAACACATCACTGAGTACCACTCTTCATATTTTCAAGCATGTTGGTGGCTGCATCATGTTATGGGTATGATTGACATGGCTGCATCATGTTATGGGTGTACTTGTCATCGGCAAGGACTAGGGAGTTTTGTTTAGGATAAAAAGAAACGGAAAGGATGATTTCCATTCAGTTTGCAATTCACCTCTGTCAATCGAAGAGATTAGAGACTCTGAATTCAATGAAAAAAGGGAAATCACTTGGCCCCGATGGCCTGTCAGTTTAATTCTATAGGCAGTTTTGGGAGTTACTGGTGTTTTCTGTAATGAACTCAGTGATCACTGTTTTAGAGCCTGTGTTCGTAATGGCTGCTCAGTGAAACGACCTGTCCTGATTTGTCATAGACACTTGCTAGAAAACTTGAATGAGCAAGCCTTCCTTCATGACCTGGTCTCTGGTATAGAATCAGCTTGATCCCCTCTGTCGAGGAACACTTGGACCTTTATATTTTCAGTGGTTTCATGCCCCCATGAAGAAAATTAGAATTAAAAACAGGTTCAGTCCCTGGTTCCACCATAATCTGGCAGAGTTACTCCACCTCAAGAATTCCATTTGGTGAAAGTCTTGGCACACACATACTCAGGCTGACTGGCTCTCGTTCAAGCAAATGAGAAATAAGTGCAATCAGGCTGTCTGGAAGGCCAAAGTTAGTTATTTTAAGGAGCAGTTCTCTCTCTTTGGGTCTAACCCCAAGAAGCTCTGGAAAATGGTTTTAAAAACCTGTAGAATAAGCCCTCCTCCTCACAGCTGCCCATGTCCCTTAATGTTGATGATGTGGTTGTTACTGACAAGGAGCACATGGCTGAGCTCTGTAATCACCACTTCATTAAGTCAGGATTCCTATTCGACTCAGCCATGCCTCATTGCCCGTCCAGCATTTCCTTATTTCCCACCCCTTCTAATGTGACTAGCCCCAATGCTCCTCCATCTTTCTCCTATGCCCCGCTACAAAGGTTCTCCCTGCAAGCAGTCACTGAGTCAGATGTGCTAAAGGAGCTCCTGACTTGACCCCAAAAAGCCATCTCAGTCAGATGGTTTAGATAATTTATTCTTCAAAGTTGCAGCCCGTATCATCACCAAGCCTATCCCTGACCTTTTTAACCTCTCTCCCCTCTCTGGGGAGGTTCCCATTGCTTGGAAGGCAGCCACGGTTTGTCCTTTTATTTAAAAGGGGAGATCAAGTTGATCCTAACTCTTATAGGCCAATTTCTATTTTGCCCTGTTTATCAAAAGTGTTGGATAAACTTGCCAATAATCAACTGACTGGCTTTCTTGATGACTATAGTATTCTCTCTGGTCTCCAATCTGGTTTCCACTCAGGTTATGGATGTGTCACTGCAACTTTAAAGGTCCTAAATTATGTCACCGTTGGCATTGATTCTAAGCAATGTTGTGCTGCTATTTTAACTGACTTGGCCAAAGCTTTTGATACAGTAGACCATTCCATTCTTGAAGGTCGGCTAAGGAGTATTGGTGTCCCTGAGGGGTCTTTGGCCTGGTTTGCTAACTACCTCTCTCATAGAGTGCAGTGTATAAAGTCAGAACATCTGCTGTCTCAGCCACTGCCTGTCACAAAGAGAGTACCCCAAGGCTCGATCCTGAACACCTCCAAAACCAAGGTAATGTGGTTTGGTAAGAAGAATGCCCCTCTCCCCACCGGTGTGATTACTACCTCTGAGGGTTTAGAGCTTGAGGTAGTCACCTCATACAAGTACTTGGGAGTATGGCTAGACGGTACACTGTCCTTCTCTCAGCACATATCCAAGCTGCAGGCTAAAGTTAACTCTAGACTTGGTTTCCTCTATCGTAATCACTCCTCTTTCACCCCAGCTGCCAAACGAACCCTGATTCAGATGACCATCCTACCCATGCTAAATTACGGAGATGCAATTTCTAGATCGGCAGGTCAGGGTGCTCTCAAGCTGCTAGATGTTCTTCACCATTCGGCCATCAGATATGCCACCAATGCTTCACTAAACTCTATACTCCTCTGTAAACTGGCCATCTCTGTATACCCACCGCAAGACCCACTGGTTGATGCTTATTTATTTCACCTTTATTTAACCAGGTAGGCTAGTTGAGAACAAGTTCTCATTTACAACTGCGACCTGGCCAAGATAAAGCATAGCAGTGTGAACAGACAATACAGAGTTACACATGGAGTAAACAATTAACAAGTCAATAACACAGTAGAAAAAAAAAGAGAAAAAAAAGAGTCCATATACATAGTGTGCAAAGGCATGAGGAGGTAGGCGAATGATTACAATTTAGCAGATTAACACTGGAGTGATAAATGATCAGATGGTCATGTACAGGTAGAGATACTGGTGTGCAAAAGAGCAGAAAAGTAAATAAATATAAACAGTATGGGGATGAGGTAGGTAAATTGGGTGGGCTATTTACCGATAGACTATGCTGCTCAGATAGCAGATGTTTGAAGTTGGTGAGGGAGATAAAAGTCTCCAACTTCAGCGATTTTTGCAATTCGTTCCAGTCACAGGCAGCAGAGAACTGGAAGGAAAGGCGGCCAAAGGAGCAGTTGGAACCCCTTAAGTCTTCACTCCCTCCAATCTGAGATATCTACTGCAGCCCTCATCCTCCACATACAACACCTGTTCACTCCTCCCTATCTGAGATATCTACTGCAGCCCTCATCCTCCACATACAACACCTGTTCTGCCAGTCACATTAAGTGGGTTGAGTCACGGACGTGATCTTCCTGTCTGGGTTGGCACCCCCCCTTGGGTTGTGCCGTGGCGGAGATCTTTGTGGGCTATACTCGGCCTTGTCTCAGGATGGTAACCTACACCTGCATTGCTTGCTGTTTGGGGTTTTAGGCTGGGTTTCTGTACAGCACTTTGAGATATCAGCTGGTGTAAGAAGGGCTATATAAATACATTTGATTTGATTCTGATAAAGGTCCCCAAAGCACACACATCCCTGGGTCACTCCTCTTTTCAGTTCGCTGCATCTAGTGACTGGAACGAGCTGCAAAAAAACACTCAAACTGGACAGTTTTATCTCCATCTATTCATTCAAAGACTCAATCATAGACTCTTACTGACAGTTGTGGCTGCTTGTCTTGATGTATTGTTGTCTCTACCTTCTTGCCTTTGTATTGCTACCATGTTGTTGTCGTGTGGTGTTGCTACCATGCTATGTTGTTGTCTTAGGTCTCAATTTATGTAGTGTTGTGGTGTCGCCCTTGTCGTGGTGTGCGTTTTGTCCTATATATATATATATATATATATATATATATATATACACTGCTCAAAAAAATAAAGGGAACACTTAAACAACACAATGTAACTCCAAGTCAATCACACTTCTGTGAAATCAAACTGTCCACTTAGGAAGCAACACTGATTGACAATAAATTTCACATGCTGTTGTGCAAATGGAATAGACAACAGGTGGAAATGATAGGCAAATAGCAAGACACCCCCAATAAAGGAGTGGTTCTGCAGGTGGTGACCACATACCACTTCTCAGTTCCTATGCTTCCTGGCTGATGTTTTGGTCACTTTTGAATGCTGGCGGTGCTTTCACTCTAGTGGTAGCATGAGACGGAGTCTACAACCAACACAAGTGGCTCAGGTAGTGCAGCTCATCCAGGATGTCACATCAATGTGAGCTGTGGCAAGAAGGTTTGCTGTGTCTGTCAGCGTAGTGTCCAGAGCATGGAGGCGTTACCAGGAGACAGACCAGTACATCAGGAGACATGGAGGAGGCCGTAGGAGCAGGACCGCTACCTCCGCCTTTGTGCAAGGGGGAGCAGGAGGAGCAAAATGACCTCCAGCAGGCCATAAATGTGCATGTGTCTGCTCAAACGGTCAGAAACAGACTCCATGAGGGTGGTATGAGGGCCCGACGTCCACAGGTGGGGGTTGTGCTTACAGCCCAACACCGTGCAGGACGTTTGGCATTTGCCAGAGAACACCAAGATTGGCAAATTCGCCACTGGCGCCCTGTGCTCTTCACAGATGAAAGCAGGTTCACACTGAGCACATGTGACAGACGTGACATAGTCTGGAGACGCCGAGGAGAACGTTCTGCTGCCTGCGACATCCTCCAGCATAACCGGTTTGGCGGTGGGTCAGTCATGGTGTGGGGTGGCATTTCTTTGGGGGGCCGCACAGCCCTCCATGTGCTCGCCAGAGGTAGCCTGACTGCCATTAGGTACCGAGATGAGATCCTCAGACCCCTTGTGAGACCATATGCTGGTGCGGTTGGCCCTGGGTTCCTCCTAATGCAAGGCAATGCTAGACCTCATGTGGCTGGAGTGTGTCAGCAGTTCCTGCAAGAGGAAGGCATTGATGCTATGGACTGGCCTGCCCGTTCCCCAGACCTGAATCCAATTGAGCACATCTGGGACATCATGTCTCGCTCCATGCCATATTTGCACCACAGACTGTCCAGGAGTAGGCGGATGCTTTAGTCCAGGTCTGGGAGGAGATCCCTCAGGAGACCATCCGCCACCTCATCAGGAGCATGCCCAGGCGTTGTAGGGAGTTCATACAGGCACGTGGAGGCCACACACACTACTGAGCCTCATTTTGACTTGTTTTAAGGACATTACATCAAAGTTGGATCAGCCTTTTTGTGTGATTTTGTTGTCAGCACATTCAACTATGTAAAGAAAAAAGTATTTAATAAGAATATTTCATTCATTCAGATCTAGGATGTGTTATTTTAGTGTTCCCTTTATTTAAAAAAAATCCCAGCCCCGTCCCCACAGGTGGCCTTTTGCCTTTTGGTAGGCCGTCATTGTAAATAAGAATCTGTTCTTAACTGACTTGCCTAGTTAAATAAAATAAATAAATATGACAGGGGCATTATATAGCAGTACTGTATTAATCCCGAAGGGTACAGTCATGTGACAGGGGCATTATATAGCAGTACTGTATTAATCCCGAAGGGTACAGTCATGTGACAGGGGCATTATATAGCAGTACTGTATTAATCCCGAAGGGTACAGTCATGTGACAGGGGCATTATATAGCATTACTGTATTAATACCCATGGCTCACCACTGAGCTAAAGGACAAGGCTTGGTTTGTCGTGCTAGTCGTTCTGTTGTTGGTCCAGGCGTTTTGTTGTCCAAAGGGCGATGCGGAGCTGGGTGTCTGTGAGAGGAGGGAGAAAAATCACTGAGAAAGTGAAAAGACGAAATATGTTAATAAATATTGTTTTGTGGTCATTTTCTCTTTATGTTGCCTAACTACACACCAGAGAGCACCAACCTTCGTTTTAGCAATAGCAATCCTGTGTAATCCACTCTGATGTACCTAGTTGTTGAAGTGTTGCAGGAGTCCATCACACACTGTGTTTACATTATAGCTCCCATCCTCTCTGGAAGTGGCACTGCAGGCTGCTGAAATGCTGCATTCGCATTCGGAGAGGGACACAAAGGCGGAACAATGCATCATGTCTCTCCCACAAATAGTACTCAGCCCTTTTGCAGAGGACCTGGAAAGTCTCTGCCGACATGCAGGAGTTATCGAACCATTGTGGGTCTGAAAATTGTGCAACAGGGTCCAGACAGTGGGCCTGCGGTTCAGCAACGTGATAGATCTGAAACACATATTTACAGATCGTTTCTATAACTTCATGGTATTGTAATAGTATTTTGTCTGCGGTTGGTACTTTATCCCACACCCACACCCACAGAGCTCCTGAGAGCAGTGACCATCCAGATGGCCTCTGCTGATCAGACAGTCTGGACCCAGGGAATCAATAGAATGTAAACTGGCCACTCCAGTCAATGAAGGGACACACATCAACTCACCACAGAATAGGTGGAGATAAAACATAGTTGATTCATTATCATCTGACTAGGTCAGGAAGTGTTTCGAACAATAACAATGCTCAGCTAAAGTACTCTTGAAGTATTGAATGAGAATAGCTAGCTATTACACTTGCAAATGGTGCAGTCTGCAATATTACTCATGCAGTATGTCATGTATGATGTAACGTTAGGCCTAGGTTTGTACTGGATCTAACTTAAAACAAAAGATAAACATGATGTAGTTAGCTTGCTAAACATAGTACAATGTATATCACACCAGCATACTGCAGAGTAATACCGTATTGCAGGACTGACCCTTATCGCAAAGCAACTGTCCTCTTTCAAAATACGTTTTCAACAATTCATGAAGACAGATGGAGCTTCTCTTTCAACCGGCTGAAGCAACCCTTTTCTCGCATGATTATACATTGTGTATTTCTTCTTCTCCTCTATAGTCTGTTCAGTCTCCATTGCTGCCCACCAATGAAAGAAGGATGGCACAAATTTGTTCGGCTGACTCTTACCAGCACATCTCCCTTCTCCACACTTAATGCCAGTCACCGAAGATCACAACAATATCGCTGTCGAATGTTGCCGTCTTAAAATAGTCACTAGCAGTTTTCACCCCGCAAATTAAACCTAATCCTGTTTCCAGTTCCACAGCAATTGGAAAAACAACCAAGAATCAACAAGGCTAGTTCGTGTTGGTTCCTGTTTCTTTCAAACGCACGGTTTGGTTCCTCTTGTGGAATTGTGACATTTTAGACTGCTTAAGTGCATTTTATCCTGAACCCATCCTACTGGGGTAAAGGAATAGGGACTCCATGCACCACAGCAGGAGGCGTGCAGCTTAAGTGCATTTTATCCTGAACCCATCCTACTGGGGTAAAGGAATAGGGACTCCATGCACCACAGCAGGAGGCGTGCAGCTTAAGTGCATTTTATCCTGAACCCATCCTACTGGGGTAAAGGAATAGGGACTCCATGCACCACAGCAGGAGGCGTGCATGTAGCCTAGTTGTTAGAGCATTGGACTTGTAACCGAAAGTTTGCAAGATTGAATCCCTAAACTGACAAGGTAAAAATCTGTCAGTTCTGCCCCTGAACAAAGCAGTTAATGCACTGTTATTTGGCAGTCATCGAAAATAAGAATTTGTTCTTAACTGACTTGCATAGTTAAAAAAAGGTTAACAATAAAATAAAAAATGCTTTGAAAACATGCCTGGGCTTTAGACTGGCGTACTGTATTTGGGGCAAAAATGTTTAGGGACGCCTGGGTTTTTAGATCTTGGTGAAAGCAGAGGTTTCATGTAAAAGGGGCTCTGTATGACAAGGTATGTGTCTGTGGATGTTATGGCGCCATACTACTGTGACAAAAAAAATAAGAAAAGGGAGAAAAAAATGTTTTCAGGCTTGTGGAAAGGTGGGTTGCATGCATTCTGGTCAAACGTAAAGTCTCCTGAGATAGGAGCTCTGCGATTGAATGGGTGAATAAATTTGATTTGATTTGTTGACTTTGTGTAGTTGAAAACACAAAAATGTAACAAATCGGCTCAAGAAAGAGGTTGTCTTAAACACAGGTCTAGGATCAGATGATCCATTAGGTGGGTGAACAAATATTTGACCCTTTATCGGTAGTTAGTGTTAACTTATACTAACATGTCCCAGCTCTGGGATGTTCCTACATTGCTGAGGCTTGTCTACTTATTGACTAGAGATGCTATTCCATCATCAATACATATTTTCTTCCACCAACGGCCCATACATTATTGTTTAAAATTTTGGAAAATTGATGGAATAGCATCACTTTTCAACATACAACAACCTGGCAACCCCATCAGTTGAGACTTCAGATCCGTTTCGAAATCCTCTGGCTGAAAGTGCTGGCTACAAATACAGACATTTTGCTATTTCTCCATCAACTGAATCCATCTCCAACGGGGCGGTACTACGTCCTGAAATACGCTATGATTTCTGGATATTGTCATTTGCTGACAAGGATGCGCTACCTTCAGATTAATAATGGGAATTGATGGGAAATGATGTAAAATATATCACTAGCCACTTTAAACAATGCTACCTAATATAATGTTACATACCCTACATTATTCATCTCATATGCATACGTATATACTGTACTCTATATCATCTACTGCATCCTTATGTAATACATGTATCACTAGCCACTTTAACTATGCCACTTTGTTTACGTACTCATCTCATATGTATATACTGTACTCGATACCATCTACTGTATCTTGCCTATGCTGCTCTGTACCATCACTCATTCATATATCTTTATGTACATATTCTTTATCCCCTACACTGTGTATAAGACAGTAGTTTTGGAATTGTTAGTTAGATTACTTGTTGGTTATTACTGCATTGTCGGAACTAGAAGCACAAGCATTTCGCTACACTCGCATTAACATCTGCTAACCATGTGTATGTGACAAATAAAATTTGATTTGGTACCGGTACCCCCTGTATATATCCTTGTTATTGTTATTTTATTGTGTTACTTTTTCATTCTTTTTTTACTTTAGTTTATTTGGAAATGATTTCTTAAATCTTATTTTGAACTTCCCCGTTGGTCAAGGGCTTGTAAGTAAGCATTTCACGGTAAGGTCTACATGTTGTATTCGGCACGTGACAAATAAAGTATGATTTGACGATGATCTTGACACCCGCTTTAGTAATACAGAGCCTGTACACCCATTGGATGAAAGCTTTCAGCCTGGAATAAGCTGAATCTCAACATCATCTGACTCGGAAACAAATTAGGACAGCCAAAGGTATTTGTAAAAAGTGCAATACCCCCTTGAGAATTAAAAACCCCGAAATCACCAATACACTTAACTGTCTACAAGCTGAGTGCTCCTCAAACTTATCACACCCTTGCAGTCAGTTCTTTGGCATGATGGAGAGGTGCTGTTAGTACACTATTGTTGGCAGTACTTGTCTACTTAAGACAACAATCAACTAGACTGTCTACAGGTCAAGGCCCCCCCTCAACCTTTTCACACCTTCGCCAACAGCTCATCTCAAGGCCCGATCAATGACTCTGAGTCACTGAACAAAACACATACCAGTCTACTGTACACTTTTTCATTTTACAGGTGAACATCCAATCCAATTGTATTGGTTGCAGAAACACATATTTAACAGATGTACTTGCAGGTGTAGCAAAATGCTTGTGTTCCTAGCTCCAACGGTGCAGTAATATCTAACAATACACACTAATCTAAAAGTAAAAGAATGGGAATGAAGAAATTTAGGAATATTAGGACGAGCAATGCCGGAGTCTGGAGTATAAAGATACAGTGCATTGGGAAAGTATTCAGACCCCTTGACTTTTTCCACATTTTGTTACGTTACAGCCTCATTCTAAAATGGATTAAATACAAACAATTCCCCATAATGACATCCCAATACCCCATAATGACATCACAATACACCATAATGACATCACAATACCCCATAATGACAAAGTGCTGGGTGCCATGGGGGTTACCGGAACTCATCTTACCTCTTACCTCTTGTTTGTTTTACTCCAAGTGTAACTCTGTGTTGTTGTTTGTGTCAAACTGCTTTGCTTTATCTTGGCCAGGTCGCAGTTCCAAATGAGGACTTGTTCTCAACTAGCCTACCTGGTTAAATAAAGGTGAAATAAAAATAAACCTCTTAAACCAAGTGAGGCTCATTTCGACAACAGTACCCCCAGGTGGCACTGCCAATAGGGGTACATCACTGATCGCCAGAGCCCTTGTACCCGAAGTGGGACGGGCTTTAGGCAAACCTTGTAACACAAACACATTTTTTTCCTACCCCAAGTTCCACAGTGTTCACGAGTGTCAAAAGTGTTGTTTGTCCCGCATGTGAGTTGGATGAAAAGTGTCCCTTCTCCACATTCAGACACACATATGTCAAGAGTGGTGAAAATGGAAAAATAACCAATCTCTCCAAGTCCACAAGGTGGCATCCCACCCCTACGAATGGCACTTCAGGGTATCTCACAGCCTAAGTCGGTCGCTTCGGATGTCCCTGTCAGGTCTATGGGCCATGGCCATGTGATGGGACCCTGATATTGTCAGGGGGCTCTAATGGGCTGAGTTGTATCCCACAAGGTGATCATGACAGATACATCCCTCTGAGGGTAGGGGTACACTGTACCAAGGCAACTCGATTCGGGGGGTATGGACATAGGTACAAAGAGCACTGCATATCAATTACCTGGAACTCCTAATGGTGTATCGGCCCTCAGCCACTTCCCCCACCAGTTTCCCAGTCCCTGCCGATGAAAAACATCCTCACAGCATGATGCTGCCACCACCATGCTTCACTGTGGGGATGTTTTTCATCGGCAGCGACAGGGAAACTGGTCAGAATTGAAGGAATGATGGATGGCGCTAAATACAGGGAAATTCTTGAGGGAAACCAGTTTCAGTCTTCCAGAGATTTGAGACTGGAATGGAGGTTCACCTTCTAGCAGGACAATGACCCTAAATGTGTTGGAATGGCCAAGTCAAAGCCCAGACCTCAATCCAATTGAGAATCTGTGGTATGACTTAAAGATTGCTGTACACCAGCAGGAACCCATCCAACTTGAAGGAGCTGGAGCAGTTTTGCTTGAAGAATGGGCAAAAATCCCAGTGGCTAGATGTGCCAAGCTTATAGAGACGTACCCCAAGAGACTTGCAGCTGTAATTGCTGCAGAATGTGGCTCTACAAAGTATTGGCTTTGGGGGCGTGAGTTCTGTTTTTTTGTCTTATTTCTTGTTTGTTTCACAATAAAAATGATTTAGCATCTTCAAAGTGGTAGACATGTTGTGTAAATCAAAAGATACAAACCCCCAAAAATTCATTTTAATTCCAGGTTGTAAGGCAACAAAATATGAAAAATGCCAAGGGGGGGTGAATATTTTCGCAAGCCACTGTAGGTCCTGGATGGCAGGAAGCTTGGCCCAAGTGATGTACTGGGCTGTAGGCACAACCCTCTGTAGCACCTTGCGGTCGGATGCCGAGCATTTGCCATACCAGGCGGTGATCCTATTGCAATACAACCAGATTGACCTTCACTCCTCACCCACCCACCCACTCACTCCTCCTCTACTCCTCCCTCTTCCCGCACGCCCCATCCCTTACTTTTCCCACACTCCTCCCCCTAAACTGTTACATTTCCTCAGTACAAGACAGGAAATTCTAAACTGATGGTTTTGGCTCCCACACTGTTGAGTGGCCCTGTATATACAGCAGCTTACAGTGCCTTTGAAAAGTATTCAGACCCCTTGACTTTTTCCACATTTTGTTACGTTACAGCCTTATTCTAAAATGGATTAAATTGTTTTTTCTTTCAGGGCCTCCCTGAGTGGCGCAGTGGTCTAAAGCACTGCATCGTAGTGCTAGGTGTGCCACTAGAGAACCTGGTTCGAGTCCAGGCTCTGACCGGGAGACCCATGGGGAGGTGCACAGTTGTCCGGGTTAGGGGAGGGCTTGGCCGGCCAGCCGCGATGTTACTGTCCCATTGTGCACTAGCAA
This sequence comes from Oncorhynchus tshawytscha, assembly GCF_018296145.1. Lineage (NCBI taxonomy): Eukaryota > Metazoa > Chordata > Actinopteri > Salmoniformes > Salmonidae > Oncorhynchus > Oncorhynchus tshawytscha. Next base: position 7,052,059 of record NC_056434.1, read on the forward strand.
CTCCTGTGGCGAGCTGGGCGCAATGCACGCTGACATGGTTGCCAGGTGTACAGTGTTTCCTGCCGGGATGTTACTGTCCCATTGTGCACACTAGCAACTCCTGTGGCGGGCTGGGCGCAATGCACGCTGACATGGTTGCCAGATGTACGGTGTTTCCTCTGGCTGGCACTGTGTCAAGAAGAAGTGGTCAGGGATGCAAACTGCTGAGGGCCCAAAAAGGTGACACTTTTTTTGTTGTTGCACCGAAACATACAAAACAGTGACCCTCAGCAGGTATATACCCCCCCCCCCTAGAGGGAAATGCAGATTTTAACTAATTAAACAACAAAAGAAAATGATCGACATGATTAGTCTCTGTGTGTAAAATAAAAAGTGGTTAATGTGAACCTAAACTCACAGCTAAAAAAATTTTAAAAAAGCAATCTAATGTAATTTGTTGCCTAGACTTTACTGCAAATGACATTCAAGTCTTGAGAAAAAAAAACAATACACTAATATTGCAGTTAGCCATGACAGCCTTTATAATAGAACGCTGTGACCACAAACATAAATATTGCACTTGGGGAAAAAAAAATATCTTAAAGTAGAAATAGAATTAAACAAACAGGCATTCTACTGTTGCTCTATTATAGTGGCCACTATAGACATCTATCAAGTGCACAAGACTACATGTGTGCAAAAATAACATTCAATAAGTTTAAAAAATTATAATCCCCTAGAGGTCGACCGATTAATCGGAATGGCCGATTAATTAGGGCCGATTTCAAGTTTTCATAACAATCGGAAATCTGTATTTTTGGGCGCTGATTTGTTTTTTTCTATATATTTTTTATACCTTTATTTAACTAGGCAAGTCAGTTAAGAACACATTCTTATTTTCAGGTTTCCTCCAGACGTGATGCTTGGCATTCAGGCCAAAGAGTTCAATCTTGGTTTCATCAGACCAGAGAATCTTGTTTCTCATGGTCTGAGAGTCCTTTAGGTGCCTTTTGGCAAATTCAAAACATGTGCGTTTTACTGAGGAGTGGCTTCTGTCTGGCCACTCTACCATAAAGGCCTGATTGGTGCTGCAGAGATGGTTGTTCTTCTGGAAGTTTCTCCCATCTCCACAGAGAAACTCTAGAGCTCTGTCAGAGTGACCATCGTTTTCTTGGTCACCTCCCTAACCAAGGCCCTTCTCCCCTGATTGCTCAGTTTGGCCAGGTGGCCAGCTCTAGGAAGGGCCTTGCTGGTTCCAAACTTTTTCCATTTAAGAATGATGGAGGCCACTGCTTCGTAGGTACAGTAATAGTGACTGAAATGAGTAAAACTGAAATATAGAATGAAAATAACAATGCGTATGACTGAATACTAGGCTTCATTGTATTTGTATACATGTTCATAAACACAGAAATATGCAGCATTATGCATTAAATCGGAAGTAAATAATTCTCCAAAACATGACAAGATCAAATGCACTGAACATATATCCATGTGGCTATCAAGATTCATAAATATCAATAAAACAATAAACTGTACAAAATATCATCATGAATTGAATGTCAAATATGTTATGATTAATTTTACTTACAGACAATGCTTCTACAAAATGATAGCAAGAAGGATGGAGTATAATAACGTCTGCAGCTCCACACAGTGACTTTCACCATTTCGGAACGTAAACAATTCTTCTTCTACAAGGTTCAGCACCTTAAACGAACAACACACCTCGACACAGGACAGTGGCCCCCAAGTGGTCAACAATTGGAATTACATGATCGCCTAAAGGAACTCAAACCCAACTACAGGGGCCAGAACAGTATTTGTTTATTATACTGTATCTAATAGATTTACTAAAATAAAATAAAATAAAAAATGTTTTTGCTTTATCATTATGGGGTATTTGTGTGCAGATTGCTGAGGATTTTTATTTATTTAATCAAATTTAGAATAAGGCTGTAACATAACAAAATGTGGAAAGAGTCAAGGGGTCTGAATTATTTCCGAAGGCACTGTACGTACTTTCTCGTGTTCTTCTTATTTCAATTTCTTGTGTGTTTTTGTTCTACTTTGTAGTGTAATATTTGTATTACTGGTATTGATTACTGCATTGTTGGGTTTAGAGCTTGCAAAAGAGGCATTTCAATGTACTTGTGCACGTGACAATAAAACTGGAAACTTGGATAAGGTGTCATTACAGACACCTATGAGTCAGGTTGAGTCACAATTAGGTTTGAGTCACAGTTAGGCTGAGTCACAGTTAGGCTGAGTCACAATTAGGCTGAGTCACAATTAGGCTGAGTCACAATTAGGCTGAGTCACAATTAGGCTGAGTCACAATTAGGGTGTCACAATTAGGTTGTTCTTGCCCTAGAAACTACTCAAAGAACAGATGGCTGATTAGAATACAGTAAACTGGTGTCCTAGATTTATATTACACAACCCCAATGACCATCCACCAACATATTATTCTTCTGAGTGGAGAAATTAAATGCATTAGGTCTTACAATTTCCAATACCGCCCTAGAAACAAGACCATGGCAAAGACTGAGGAGCAGCTCATTAAACAAGAATATGATGTCCTTTTCCCATGTATCCCCTTTCCTCTTAGATAGGAACAAATCAAATTAGGGGAGAGCGTCACTCTTACACAGAACCTCCACGCTCCTGTCTTTTCATAGTGACTTCTCTGCAACACATGGATTCCTATGTAGTCTGTAACTAAAAATAAATGGACCATGAGATGAGAGACCATGATGAGATGGGCGGATGGTGTTGATTACATCAAGCATTATGGTAAATACAATAAATTGATCACATGTATTGCTATATATTCTTTGAAGGGCTGTCCATTTTTACATGTTCTATATCATACCCTTAAAATGTTTGTAAAATGACTACCCTGTCTTCCGGCTACCGCATGGGCCTCATATTCTGAAATCACGTCAGTGTTAACCATGTTGCAGGGAGTTAGTTATCCATTTTCAGTGGTCTCTGAGTGCCTTAGCTCAGGCTCACTGGCATACAGCTCATGCACCTGCACAGTTGGGAGAATTCCACATTTATTTTCTCACTGCTGCCCTCTTGTGTTTCAATATCACACTGCTGAACACTTGCCTTTGTTCAAAAATTGTTATTTTTTATTTTATTTTATTTTACCTTTATTTAACCAGGTAGGCCAGTTGAGAACAAGTTCTCATTTGCAACTGCGACCTGGCCAAGATAAAGCATAGCAGTGTGAGCAGACAACACAGAGTTACACATGGAATAAACAATTAACAAGTCAATAACACAGTAGAAAACAAAGGGGGGAGTCTATATATAATGTGTGCAAAAGGCATGAGGAGGTAGGCGAATAATTACAATTTTGCAGATTAACACTGGAGTGATAAATGATCAGATGGTCATGTACAGGTAGAGATATTGGTGTGCAAAAGAGCAAGTAAATAAATAAAAACAGTATGGGGATGAGGTAGGTGAAAATGGGTGGGCTATTTACCAATAGACTATGTACAGCAGCAGCGATCGGTTAGCTGCTCAGATAGCTGATGTTTGAAGTTGGTGAGGGAGATAAGTCTCCAACTTCAGTGATTTTTGCAATTCGTTCCAGTCACAGGCAGCAGAGTACTGGAACGAAAGGCAGCCAAATGAGGTGTTGGCTTTAGGGATGATCAGTGAGATACACCTGCTGGAGCGCGTGCTACGGATGGGTGTTGCCATCGTGACCAGTGAACTGAGATAAGGCGGAGCTTTACCTAGCATGGACTTGTAGATGACCTGGAGCCAGTGGGTCTGGCGACGAATATGTAACGAGGGTCAGCCGACTAGAGCATACAGGTCGCAGTGGTGGGTGGTATAAGGTGCTTTAATGACAAAACGGATGGCACTGTGATAGACTGCATCCAGTTTGCTGAGTAGAGTGTTGGAAGCCATTTTGTAGATGACATCGCCGAAGTCGAGGATCGGAAGGATAGTCAGTTTTACTAGGGTAAGCTTGGCGGCGTGAGTGAAAGGAATAGAAAGCCGACTCTTGATTTGATTTTCGATTGGAGATGTTTGATATGAGTCTGGAAGGAGAGTTTGCAGTCTAGCCAGACACCTAGGTACTTATAGATGTCCACATATTCAAGGTCGGAACCATCCAGGGTGGTGATGCTGGTCAGGCGGGCGGGTGCAGGCAGCGATCGGTTGAAAAGCATGCATTTGGTTTTACTAGCGTTTAAGAGCAGTTGGAGGCCACGGAAGGAGTGTTGTATATGTTTATGTTTATCAAGAGCTGGTTGCAGCGTTGTGTTCAATAAGTACCAAATGGAAGAGAACGGATTGAAATAGGGACTTCCTGGACTTCTCCAATAAGAAATGCTTATTTTCGTTTTTCCACTGTAAAAACTTTTCAAAACGTTAGGTGTCGTGTGCCCTAATGCTCAACATCCAGGTGATTCATACGGATACCTCTGCTGTAGTTGCTCCAATGAATACACACATTCACATGATTGTAAAAAGGAGCTCCCCTGCATACATACGTGATCCTCATGAGGATTAATGAGGATATCCAAGCACTCCAGCATGACATGTTAAAAGCTGTTGCAGCTTAAGAAACAGTTGACTCTGATGATGAAACTGTTGAGAGGAAGCAAGTTATGTATACAGTATCTATATTTGCCATTTGGTCTTGCCTAACAGTTTGTGTTCTTGTATATCTCTGTCCATTCACTTGCCCCTCTTAATAATAAAAAGAGAATTTACAACAGCACTCAATGAAGAGATTTGTTGGCCTATGTAATCGGCTCACTATCACGGAACAAAGCCTCAGCCTCAGACTCCCACTGAAGAGCCCTAGACATGGTTTCCCCATATACAGAAACTGGAGACTCATAAGTGCATGGAATGTTTTTTTTAATAATTTTGAAAACATGTACAACTGTTTAGGACAAAAAAAAAAAAAGGTTACAAACAGAATTGACCTGCAGTTTGCATCCATTTCAAAATGTTGCATAAATAAAACTCATATTTATAAATATCTCTTTTATAAACATATAAATAGTTTTTAAAACATAAATACATTTATGCGGAATGAAAGTACACGAATGTACAGCAGCAGCGACAATATACAGCTTTGCGGTTTCTAGTTTTTCCACCCTTATCCGCCATTTTGTATTGTGTGTTGGTCTTTATGTTATACATATGGATTGGTTTTATCATTGTTGTCTCAGTCCTTGAATATGTTGGTCATGGTGGCTTTTCGTACCAAAAATCGGTCACTTTTTAGGTCATTTTCCTCAGGCGAGGACCAACTTAACCCAAGTTGTCCGAACCCATCGTCTGAATGCTCTGGGAAGAAGAAAGAAGAAAAGACCTGGTTAGATGGGCCTGTTCACAGAAATCTCTAAATAGATATGGACACAAATTATAGCCGATCACCTGTCAGTCTCACTAAAACAAACCCTCTAACTAAACAGTCTCAATGCACACCTCTGCTCCGACCAACCACTGTCCAGACCTTGTCTCACACAATCCTTAATTGACTGCCCAATACTCTGCTCATCTCTCACTTCTCACATTAAAGTTAGTAAAAGGAGGAAGAGAGGTGTCTGCCCAAGAAACATACACACTTAGTCACATACTGTATAGACAGTCTGTGAGCCACAGCGTACGCAAGGCACCACCCCCCCGGCAGGATTTCACTGTTAGCCACACACGACCACATGAAGGCCAAGCACCCCTTAGCGTGATTCACCTGGTTTCCCCATTGCCTCATCCTGCATACCGCCCCTTTAATGTTCTGCTTTTTTTTCTGAGCAAAAGGGAAGGGTTTCCTGGAACATTCCTCCTAGGGTGCTGTGTGTGTGTTACATGTTTTCTGTGAGTGTGTCCATCTACAAAGAGAGGAACCTGCTCGCTCTCTGTAGGTGTTCCTCTTCCTACCTACTAGAGACTGTTTGATGACCTCATAATTGTCCCATAATCCATTCTGCATTACCAAACGGCCTTTGGCCTGACACTGAGATCTTATTGTCAGGCCAAAGGCCATTGATAAAGCAGACTGGATTGTGGGACAATTATGAAGTCATTGATTATGTCCTCATCATGTTCACATATGTCCCATTAGGCCTTCAGCCAACAGCTATGATTACTTATGACGATGTCCTGCAATGCGTATGGACTTCCTAAGGCCAATTTGATCGCTTCCCACAGACTTGGAACATTTTAAGAGGGGATTTGTGATCTCATTCTACAGGGCTTTTGTCCTCAACACAAGGTTCTGTTACAGCATCAGTGGGACACATCGTTATGCCCTCTCCCACTGTCCCACACAGGAAATGCAGATAGCACATAGATGGGCTGCTTGTAAAAGTCCATTTGGAGTTGATTGTTCATGATTTCAATCAAGAAGCAGATGTGTTTGTAGGTCTATCCCGATCCTTCTTCCTAATGCAGTCTTAATCAGATGTGTTTGTATTAGTCAGTAGGCCTAAACCAAAAGGATTAGTCTGTAGGATTTATCCCTACTCAGAATTTTGAGGTCAGGCATGTGTCGTGCACAGGTAAGAGTCTACCTGTGCCGAGCACCTGTCGCTTTGCCCTCCCACACGCCAAGTGCCCTTATTGGTGGTGGAATAATATTTTTTTTTGTATTCAGTTTTGTCTGTTGTACTGCCCGCAATTAGTCGGACGTCGTCAAGTTTGCCACCCATACCCGTCCGTTGGTGGCCTGCCCTGTACGGAGCTCGCATGCCCAGAATCCAAACATGCATGGCTTGAGATGCGGTGACCGGTCGATCGTGTGTAGCTAGCTACTTAGTTTAAATATCAACAATACTGCCACAGCAGCATAACATTTGATTGACACTGAACACTTGATTTACATAATCATCAATATTGGATCTGGTTGGCTGCTACGCGACACAGAGAGCGGCAGAAAGACAAAGCGAGGAGCCGCTGCATCTACGACCTTCCCATCCAACTCCATCCCTTCTGTCAGGAGTTGCACATGTGTCAGTGCAGCAGCGGCAGCACAGGTAGTCTGGACTCTAGCTTACAAGCCACTATGAGTTAAAATAGCATGAACACTAGGCTATATTATCAAGTCGGTATCTAACCATTTGAGAGCATTGAAGATAAGTCACAACATTCTTTAGCATAGGCCTATTTATTTCCGCAACAACACACTCGTAACAAATGCACGGTAGTTACAGTGCCTCCTAAACGCACGATTTACATCGGCAAGAGGGTGGGCTATCAGCGGATCATTGACGAATGTAACTCTGCTAGTGAGCTAGCTTGATTTTTTATGAATGTCGAGAAATGAATGATGAACGTATTTTTATTTTATTTTGAGGACCTGCCCCCTGAAAGGTCTTTGCACCTTCCAGGTTGAGAAATTGCAACATGTTGCCAGTCTGACGTGCTCACAGGGGGCCACATCATCACCTCCACGAGCATACATTTATTCTTTAAATAAAGGTTAAAAAAAACAAAAAAACATGGGTATTTACTGCAAACTGTTCAACGCTTTTACAGTCTGTAGTCTATGGGTGATTCATCTGAAATTCTCACAGGAGTTACATTGGGGAGTTTGTAGTAGGCCCATAGAACGGTCCTCAAATTAGGTTGTTTTCCAATGGTCTTTAAAATATATATATCATTCGCCTTTTTGTCTCCCATCCTAAAGTGGTGGTGATGTACGTTCCTCCTGATTTAATCACATGATGTGCAATTGCGCATGGAGAAAGGGAGATAGCGTGAGAGGTTAGGTTTACTTACCAACAAGTCGTGATATGCCTTCTCTAACAGCCCATGCCGCTAATGGTGCCTATCCTGTCCATTTTGTGTCCGAAGCAGCCGCTCCGGGCCGCGGACCCTTTCTTGGTGTTTGATTTGTGTCTCCGTGCGCTGGGCTGGTCGTTCAGCAGTCGCGCCCACATGGCCTTGGCGCGAGTGTCCATGCGCAGGTCTCGCAGCAAGCGTACCCGGGAGCGCACTTTTTCCAGCCTCTGCTCTCTCTCGTCCGACGCCATGAACTCCGACAGTTCCTCCCCCAGCAAACTTCTGAGAGACTGGGATACAGAAACAAGAGACACCCGCTTTAGATAATACATTCTCCATGGAAACGACTTGTGTAAGCACCTGTCAGCAGATTGCGCATCTGGGAATGATTCTGATTAACGACAAATATGCGTATTCGGGACATCAATTGCCTACTTCGGCAAGCAGTAAACTCACTATCCTGCACTTTTCCCAACACTTTGTTTTCAACTGCCCTTGTAAATGTATTTATGTTCCATATGAAACCTTTGCTCAATTATAGGCTACATCTAGTAATGTCAGTGCTGTCTACACTTGACTCGCTTCGGGAAGAACCAAAAGACAGTAGCTACACGACGAGTTCTGACCTAAATTAGCTACTGAATAGAAATCTTATAAAATGCTGCAATTAATTGGCCCGTCCTTTGAAACCAAATCCTGAATTTGTGTGTGGTCATGGGCTACAGTTGCGCTTTAACACATGGGAAACGGTGTGTAGCCTTTCTAATTGCACATTCGTTGAATAAAGCGATAAACACTGGTCAGAAATGAGTCTCCCAGTCCCGGGGATTATCGGATGCAGCTGGAGAGACAGGTGCGCATGCAGTAGAATACCCACTCGCGCAGACGTCAGTTCAACGTCTTGTTTTGATTTACATTTGGTTGAGTTGTCAACTAACTTGAATTCAACGTGATTTGTTTTTTTTTAACCATGTCGTTCTATTCAGGTTTACAGTTGGGTAAAACAATTACTAAAATTGTCTTACATTGATTACTTTTTGCAAATCCAATCAGTTTTTAACGTTGATTAAAGGACATAATGCTTTTTATTGTTTAATTATTTGCTCTATGAGTCTCTTGATGGCAGATGCGCCTTTTCAACGGGTGGGAAAGGGATGTTATCTGGTTTAAAAAACACGTTTTCAAAGATATGTAAAATTGACTTAGTAGCCTATTGAAGGCAACCAATATGTATGTTACATGTAGGACGCGCAAAAGCTCATTTGGGTAGTCTACATGTAAAGGTCACTGTGTCCTCGTATCCTATGTCCACTCGAGCGCTTCTCAAGACGCGCGCTTGGGTACCAGCATGAATATAGTCAACCTTATGCAATTAAGTAGCCTAAGTGGCTGTAGTTTCGCCGTTGAACACAGTATCTATCCATATATCGCCCTGGTCGTTTTAAAAATAAATAAAAAAGCAAGCCTTTCCTTCCAGTAATAGCCTAAGCGTACGTTAATTAAGAAAGATACAAACCCCCCATCTTCAATATGAGCGGTGTAATGTAAATGCAATGGTCTTAGTATAGTATAGGTTATATATATATATATATATATATATGATACATGGCCATTGATAGTATGCATACCAATATATACATTCCCAGTAGTCTATACACTTGCATCAGTTGTTGATGCTATTTGGGGAACCGTAATGTGAATAATATTAGTTAGCCTATAGCTGCGCACCATGCAAATATATTTCTCCAAATAATCGCATTCCGCTCACAAATTACAGCGCGCACATCAATGAAGTGACCTCACCTTCTGTTGCGCCGGTGTCAGAGGCTTCGCCCCTGTCCGCAGTGAAAGCAGGGTGATCATAAGTCCACATGCCACCAAATGTGAGATGTTCATTCTGACAAGTTTTTTGTTGTAAAGGATTCCTCTTTGGCGAAGTTCAGTATACGATAAATGATATTGGTTCTCTGTCTCTGCGTCGGTCTTTACTCCAAGCTTCCCAAGTGCTACTCTAACTCTACGAATTACTACTCACGGCTTTATAGCCGGCCGCTGGTGATGTCATGACAACCTGCGTAATGGTCTTCCTTCCCCCTCCCTCTTGTACCTTGCCAATTTCGTTTTTTTTTCTTCTGCATAGACCTACCTGCGTAATCTATTGAGGAGCGCGTCATGCTAAATTATGAATTAAAATTATATCTACACCGGTCATTATGGCTTAAATTAATTAAATAAAACAAAAAAACGATTACATTACTGTTTCACCATGCACCACTACGACTGGTTTGCCACCAAAACAATACTTAATTGCTTTGCTTGAAAAGGAGAAATGATATGTAATTCACAAGTGTAGCAGTGTGGCATTGACAGACACATGATACTCTATTAAAATGCCAACCACCCACCGCGAGGAAATGAGTTTGGACAATGAGTTCCAAAGAAATCAAGACCTGACTTGTTAAATGCAACAGATTTTGTGGGGAATGATAAGCCCACTCATTAACGCAGAATAATGGAGGGGGGTTATCAAACACCATTCCAAAAGATGTACTGTCTTGGTAAATAAATGTGTATTTTTGTTTGGAATTATGTATTCGTTAGTCAGCTGTATTTTCTATTGATATACATGAAGTCGTAATAACAAATAGGCCTATTGAGCCTGTGCACCAACATGTGAAAAAAATAATGAATAATGCGTAACTTTAAAACACGAGTGTCTAAAACTTGAATTCAAAAGATCTAGGCAATTACAACGGCTCCAACCTCCTTGTAAATGAGATTGAAACTGAACTTTGGGGGGTTGCGCGTCGTGTGGACCTGCTGTAGAAATGTAGCCTAATATGCGCTCTCTGATAGGCTGTTTCCTTGGTTATTGTCAGTAATTGGTAGATATTAGACGATACTGATGCTCATTTACTTTATATCAATGCATCCATTTGGGCATCGACTTGGGGGACATGTATGGGTTTAATCTGCCGTGCGATTCCCATGCAACTACAAGCATTAAGTGTGTGTGCCTGCTGTCCCTATAACGTGTACTCTAACCCGTCAGTCACGATCAAAAGCCTATGGTTCATTCGATTTGTCGAGCGTGACAGACCCCACAAACATCACTGATGCGACAGAGATAACATAGCGGAGCCCAGGTGAAGATGCTTCGTTTGCCTATGCGCCCTTCCGGTTAGGCTCAGGCAAATTAACTGAACCATGGTCAAATCTGATACAAATCTGATACCAAGGATGTAATTCAGAAACAGACATTTTAAATGATTCTCTAACACTTTGTCATGAAGGAAACACGTTGTCTTTCGACATCTGCAGTGCGCGTTTCTCTTAAGAGCAAGTTGCCGCGAGCTTGACTTCAGTAATGCATGGTTGTCGATTGCAAATGCAGCGAAGAAATGATGCTGTGTAGATGTGTAACACTTATACATCTTTTCCCGACCTACATTCCAAGGGTGGACACGGCAAAAGTTCCATCGACGAGCAATATGATAAACTTTGGAGAGGTGGCCTCGCGCTACGGCGCATTCTGTTGAAGCACTTTCTGTTTTAGACCACAGAGTGGCACTATTTGCTCTCTCGAAATACCAAAGGACTAAGCATTCATTCCCCAAAATAAGTCCTTTCCTTACTGTATTTATTATTGCTCTTAGTCCTGAGAGTGGTAAGGTCCTAGTCCTCTGAGAGTGGTAGGGTTTTAGTCCTGAGAGTGGTAGGGTTTTAGTCCTGAGAGTGGTAGAGTCCTAGTCCTGAGAGTGGTAGGGTTTTAGTCCTGAGAGTGGTAGGGTTTTAGTCCTGAGAGTGGTAGGGTCCTAGTCCTGAGAGTGGTAGGGTCCTAGTCCTGAGAGTGGTAGGGTCCCAGTCCTGAGAGTGGTAGAGTCCTAGTCCTGAGAGTGGTAGGGTCCTAGTCCTGAGAGTGGCAGGGTACCAGTCCTGAGAGTGGTAGGGTTTTAGTCCTGAGAGTGGTAGGGTCCTAGTCCTGAGAGTGGTAGGGTCCTAGTCCTGAGAGTGGTAGGGTCCCAGTCCTGAGAGTGGTAGGGTTTTAGTCCTGAGAGTGGTAGGGTCCTAGTCCTGAGAGTGGTAGGGTTTTAGTCCTGATAGTGGTAGGGTCCTAGTCCTGAGAGTGGTAGGGTTTTAGTCCTGAGAGTGGTAGGGTATTAGTCCTGAGAGTGGTAGGGTCCTAGTCCTGAGAGTGGTAGAGCCCTAGTCCTGAGAGTGGTAGAGTCCTAGTCCTGAGAGTGGTATAGCCCTAGTCAGTGCATGGGTAAACTCACTGGGGAAGCAAGGCACTTAACCCTAAATTGCTCCAGTGTCACTGTACAACTATGGCTGACCCTGTAAAACAACACATTTCACTGCACCTCTCCAATGTATGAGACAATAAAACCTCTTTACTTTTTACAATAAAATTAAACCCAATACATTCCGATACAACCCTATACAAACAACGCAATACAACCCAATACAACCAAATACTACCCCAACACAACCCAATACAACCCAATACAACACCCATACAACCCAATACAACCCCAAACAATCCAATACAACCCCATACAACCCCATACAGCCCAATACAACCTAAATGTCCAATGTCTTCTTTCTCTCGTGCATTATCCCTAACCCCCGGGACATCATACATGCACACAGACGAGGCTGGAAGCACAGTCTCAGCTGCAGAGCAATGCCCTGGGAGCAGGTCATGGGTTAAGTGCCTTTTTATTTTTATTTTTTACCTTTATTTAACTAGGCAAGTCAGTTAAGAACAAATTATTTTCAATGACGGCCTAGGAACAGTGGGTTAACTGCCTGTTCAGGGGCAGAACGACAGATTTGTACCTTGTCAGCTAGGGGATTCGAACTTGCAACCTTTCGGTTACTAGTCCACTAGGCTACCCTACCACTCTCTTGCTGAAGGGCACAACTCAGTAGGTGGCACCTGAAGATTCTGATGCCAGCAACCCTCCAGCTGCCAGCTCCCTCTCACCACATTTCTCTGTCAGCCCTGGGACACAAACAGACAAACATCCAGTAACTGTCCCATCTCTCTAACCTTGAAGCTAACACTGCCACCTAAGTATATTTAGTATTCAGCTATACATTATTCAGCTATACACTATTCAGCTAAACAGTATTCAGCTATACTGAAAATAACCTGTTCCTGTCACCATCTTACTCACTCCTAGAGAGGAAAATCTACTTCACTCTGGCATGCCCCCCTTCTCTCTCCCACTCTTTCTTCCTCATTGAAATCCAGGCTGGAGCTAGACAGAGCCCCCATCCATACCACCCTGAATGAGAAAAGCTGTCACCAATTACACAAAACCAGGCAGCCTGGTCTCATAGCTTTACATCTACTATGTTACGTCTACCCCCGAGTCCAAGTTGAACCAGTCCAGGTTGAAACAGTCCAGGTTGAACCAGGTCCAGGTCGAACCAGGTCCAGTTTGAACCAGGTCCAGTTTGAACCAGTCCAGATTGAACCAGGTCCAGTTTGAACCAGTCCAGGTTGAACCAGGTCCAGTTTGAACCAGCCCATGTTGAACCAGTCCAGGTCGAACCAGCCCAGGTTGAACCAGGTCCAGTTTGAACCAGGTCCAGTTTGAACCAGCCCAGGTTGAACCAGGTCCAGTTTGAACCAGCCCAGGTTGAACCAGGTCCAGTTTGAACCAGGTCCATTTTCAACCAACCCAGGTTGAACCAGCCCAGGTTGAACCAGGTCCAAACACTTGGTCTCTTGACGAAAATCCACATATATAATTGGCTCCGAAGGTGAATCCACATATACAGTGTAAATTGGCACCGAACGTGAATCCACATATACAGTGTAAATCGGCTTTGAAGGTGGACTCTGATGGACTCGGACAGTGCTCCTGGCCATGGCTTGGGTAACACACCATGGTCGGTGATGACGGTATCAGCATGCTTCAGGGGCGTATCCCCTGAACACCTGCCAAACATTGTCTATGACAAAGGCCCATTGTGGAAAAAGAGAAGGTTGGTCTGGAACCAGGCCGATCAGAGGTGAATATTCCCTGTCAACAGGTGGTGTGGAAACGCTCATTGTCGCCTATCTTCATGCGCCAACTGGAGGGGTTATAATATTCTCTGCCGGCCAGTGAGAAATAAGAGCGGACATGTGGTGTTCATCTACATGAACGAGTACATTTCTGAGCGGTCAGCTCCATCACGAGGAGACAGTGGGAGACAGGGACTCAATCGAAGGGGTTCTGGACCTGGTTGAACATGGACTGGTTCAACTACATATTCCATGCTCCTTTGCAGTTTCAGTGGCCATGATGGCCCTAGAGCAAGCCGCAGAAGCCATGTTTTTGTTTCCCGCGCTTTGGACGGACAGACGCAAGCCACACTCAGCCTTCCTATGAACTAATGGAGGGTTTCAGCGGTGGCTCATTCTGGAAAATCCCACTCACTCAACGGCTTCCTAGTGTGAGAACTGGGGGGGAGCTCACTGATTCTCATGGAAGGAGAACACTCAGTCAAATTCATCAACAGCATATGCCTCGTAAACACGGTGCTGATCCAACAACACGACCAATGTTCTCTCCAAACCTACTCTTACCTCATGTTGACCTGTTTTTTTCTCTCAACATTTTTATCCCGAGTGGCGCAGCGGTCTAAGGCACTGCATCTTAGTGTTGTTAGGGTTTGGCCGGGGGTAGGCCGTCATTGTAAATAAGAATTTGTTCTTAACTGACCTGCCTAGTTAATAAAGGTTAAATATATATATATATATATATATATATATATATATATATATATATATATATATATATTAAATAAATAATAATCCACCAGCTATTTTATTTTGACATTTTAACAAGCGAGGGACACATGTTTTCGCCATGCTGCAAATGTGGTGTCATAAGTTTTTCTTGTCCTCTTCTTCCTCTTTGCGTATATATTTTAATGATGTTACAGATTTTTTCCAATGACATTATGACGAAGACTTGGGTTGAGTTTGATTATTACAATTTTTTTCTTCACCACAAAAATTTTATACGCTTAAGTTTTCAGCTTTCATGTGGCCGAAAAAAAATTATGAACCAAACTGGTTTGCTGCAGGAAGCTATGCACATGCTGCCAGGGGAGGGCAATGTAGTGTTCTGCTTCCCAGTCGCCTTTCTCTGCCGCTGCTTCAATAAGTGTCCTCCTCTGGGGTTTGTGAAAGACAAACTACAAGGCTGTTACGGTCCTATAAATAACACTTTATTACATTTGGGTATTTTGCACAGTGCTGCTGCTCTAAAGGTTAGGGGGAAGGAGGGGAGGGGGCTGCTGCTCTAAAGGTTAGGGGGAAGCAACTGTAATGTTATTTGCAACACATTTACTAGGTGTGAAGTATCGCATGAATAGAATGGATTTGAGGTGAGTTCATCATCCTTATTAATTGAACCTAATTAGTTCATCCTTATTAGTTGATTCTGATTAGTTGAACCTGATGCAAATCGTGATGCCTGGCTAGTGTCTAGTCATGACATTTTAACATCTTTGGTTCATTTTGCTTCTCGTGGCAACGTTATATCACTCAGTTTAAATGACTTTTGAAACATTAAAATCCCATACCATGAATGTGCATTAAATGAAAAAGAGTTCAACAATAATGCAAATGGTTTTCATGACATTTTAATGAATGCAAATATATTCAATGAGAGCAATTAAATATAAATTATAATAATAGTAAATAATAATGAATAATAATAGTAAATAATAATTCATAATAATAATAATAGTAAATAATAATTCATAATAATAATAGTAAATAATAATTCATAATAATAGTAAAAACAGCAACAAATAGTAATGATTCATTAATCATCATCATCGTCATCATCCTCATCATCATCCTTGTGGACTTGCTTTTAAAAGAATAAAAGTCAACATTTCCCCCAACATTTTAAGAGCATGCATTGCAATGTTCACTGCAAAGCCACAAATAGTTGGTCGAAGCAATGTTTTTCTAAGCCTAGAAAGTGTGTGCCACTTGTGTTTTTGAACCATGTGGAAAAAACATGTTTTAGGGTTTGGGTGGCACAAGCGGCGCACAAACGACATAGAAAAGAGGACATTTTAGCACAGATATATAATCTCAGATGAAGGTATAGCTGTAAAATATAAATCAAAGATAATATATAAAATAAAGATAATATATAAATCAAAGATAATATATAAATCAAAGATAATATATAAAATAAAGATAATATATAAATCAAAGATAATATATAAATCAAAGATAATATATAAATCAAAGATAATATATAAATCAAAGATAATATATAAAATAAAGATAATATGTACAATTAAAATCATATATAAAACAAAGACAATATCAATGGGATATTTACGTATATGGCAACTGAAATTCTGCAAGTCACAATACGTGGATAGCCAAGAACTTGCTTGCTCAGTGTTGAGCAACAAGCTCATCATTACAGGGATGATCTTACACATCAAAAGGCAAACACCAGATTGTGATATATGTTTTCAGAAAGACAAGATTGATATTTCCCTGGCATGATTGTGCCAGCTCAAAGCCACAATCTAATATCTAAGCCTAAGGGTCTTAGAGAAAAGAACGCTGTTCAGTATTTCACAGTAGGTAAGAAGTCTGGGATGTTTTTCAAATTGTTGTTGGCTCTTTTATTAATCCATATTTGAAGTTAACAATGATTTAGTGTTTGTATCCCCACAAGAGAGGGTAAATGAGGAGAAAACTAACCAAGCAATAGCCGCACTCAATACTGGGGAAAGGCTCTGTTTGGTTGCTACTGTTTACACACGCAGTATAATAATACTCTAAGATTGTGATAAAGATCATCTGTCAAGTGGTTGCGACCGCAGTTATTAAAAGAAAGGCAAATGAATGCGATTAACACTGGATTTTTGAGCTGAGAATTACTTTGATGTGGGCTAGATCCTCGAAAATATTTGTTCTTTCAGGAGGGTACAGTAAATTGCAAAACATAACACTACAAACGAAGTCAGTGTTCAAAGGAAGTCACATCTATGAGAAACGTATTATGAATATGCATTTGATTGGGGGAATATCACATTCTTCCATTTATTTGGCCTTTTATCTGTTTCTTGTTTTAATAACATTCTGAAGATGAGCTGGTAATGAGGAAAAGCTGAAAATCCTGCTTGAAGAAAATTGCGGAGGAAAGAAAATGCGTTGATGCGGATGGGAAAAGTGAGGCCGCAGTCCGCAGTCCATGCTGCAAGGCAGAACACATATCCCAGAGGAGAAGCCACGCCCCAGAGGAGAAGCCACGCCCCAGAGGAGAAGCCACGCCTCAGAGGAGAACCAGACCCAGAGGAGAACCAGACCCAGTCCATGCTGCAAGGCAGAACACATATCCCAGAGGAGAAGCCACGCCTCAGAGGAGAACCAGACCCAGAGGAGAAGCCACGCCTCAGAGGAGAAGCCACGCCTCAGAGGAGAAGCCACGCCCCAGAGGAGAACCAGACCCAGAGGAGAACCAGACCCAGTCCATGCTGCAAGGCAGAACACATATCCCAGAGGAGAAGCCACGCCTCAGAGGAGAACCAGACCCAGAGGAGAAGCCATGCCTCAGAGGAGAAGCCACGCCTCAGAGGAGAAGCCACGCCCCAGAGGAGAACCAGACCCAGAGGAGAACCAGACCCAGTCCATGCTGCAAGGCAGAACACATATCCCAGAGGAGAAGCCACGCCTCAGAGGAGAACCAGACCCAGAGGAGAAGCCACGCCTCAGAGGAGAAGCCACGCCCCAGAGGAGAACCAGACCCAGAGGAGAAGCCACGCCTCAGAGGAGAAGCCACGCCCCAGAGGAGAACCAGACCCAGAGGAGAACCAGACCCAGAGGAGAAGCCACACCCCAGAGGAGAACCAGACCCAGAGGAGAAGCCACGCCTCAGAGGAGAACCAGACCCAGAGGAGAAGCCACGCCCCAGAGGAGAACCAGACCCAGAGGAGAAGCCACGCCCCAGAGGAGAACCAGACCCAGAGGAGAAGCCATGCCCCAGAGGAGAAGCCACACCCCAGAGGAGAAGCCACGCCCCAGAGGAGAAGCCACGCCCCAGAGGAGAAGCCATGCCCCAGAGGAGAAGCCATGCCCCAGAGGAGAAGCCATGCCCCAGAAGAGAACCATACCATGAGGAGAAACAATGCCCCAGAGGAGAACCAGACCCAGAGGAGAAGCCATGCCCCAGAGGAGAAGCCACGCCCCAGAGGAGAAGCCACGCCCCAGAGGAGAAGCCATGCCCCAGAGGAGAACCAGACCCAGAGGAGAAGCCACGCCCCAGAGGAGAAGCCACGCCCCAGAGGAGAAGCCACGCCCCAGAGGAGAAGCCACACCCCAGAGGAGAACCAGACCCAGAGGAGAAGCCATGCCCCAGAGGAGAAGCCACGCCCCAGAGGAGAAGCCACGCCCCAGAGGAGAACCAGACCCAGAGGAGAAGCCACGCCCCAGAGGAGAACCAGACCCAGAGGAGAAGCCACGCCCCAGAGGAGAAGCCACGCCCCAGAGGAGAACCAGACCCAGAAGAGAAGCCACACCCCGGAGGAGATGTCACGCCCGGAAGAGAACCAGACCCAGAGGAGAACCCACTCCCCAGAGGAGAACCCTCGCCCCAGAGGAGAACCCACTCCCCAGAGGAGAACCCACGCCCTAGAGGAGAACCCTTGCCCTAGAGGAGAACCCACGCCCTAGAGGAGAACCCTTGCCCTAGAGGAGAACCCACGCCCTAGAGGAGAACCCTTGCCCTAGAGGAGAAGCCACGCCCCAGAGGAGGAGAAGTTACTTTTACATGGCAACAGGGAGACTGACGACGCAAAAACAACAACACAAATACAGACAACCCCAGCGAATCAATCCGATAGGTCGACTCGAAACACATCCGTTAAAAACCTGAGGCTAAACCAACACACACACACCTGTATGAATGATTTAAAAAAACACCTACAGACTATTTTAACCACCTGTTAAAACCCCTCAGGCTTCACTGTATTACAATTTATGGGGCTGTCTTAACATGGCACAACAATATGTGAACATCCATGTTGCCTGGTAGACCTGATGGAAACTTGTTCCTCATCCATCATTGCCGCGGCCAGTCTAACGGCTTTTCCATGGGAACACACCCTGATGCCGAGTACAGGGCCAAGAGATGCAGGGTTTGACTGGAGTCCCGGCCTAGCTGCCATTAAACTGGTGATCAGGGTTAGACTGGCCTCCCGGCCTAGCTGCCATTAAACTGGTGATCAGGGTTAGACTGATGTCCCGGCCTAGCTGCCATTAAACTGGTGATCAGGGTTAGACTGATGTCCCGGCCTAGCTGCCATTAAACTGGTGATCAGGGTTAGACTGATGTCCCGGCCTAGCTGCCATTAAACTCTTAAAAGTAACCTCCCCATATTTAGGGACCCTATAGATTTTTTACAATTCAATTCAGTCTGGTATGAGAATGGTAGTCCCTATCTGAAAAAGCAGGGTGGCTGCAGAAAGCTGAGTATCTTGGCTATTGACCGGTGCCTTCTAATCTTCGGTGTGACTTACTACCATATATGGGTATACGCATTTATAAGGGGAGGCCGAGCCGATTGACCTAATTTCAAGATGGCTGCTACCTACATTCCGGTTAGCGTTGTGAAACATAAACGAAATAGACACGGAACACGTTGATGCACACCGAAAGCTGGGACTCCACAAATCATGAGGATAATCTTATCTGATTGGCTGTGACCTACCATTATTGATCACCAGCCCCGAGAATCAAAATGTTTATTTTACACAACGTTTTCACCAAGCAGCAAACATCTTACAAGGTAATCTTCGATTTGTTCTGTGTTTGAGCTAAAGCTACATGGGGTGGTATCAAATGAAGCCTTAGGTTGGTAGGAACAGATCTAGCCTATTACCAATGTTATCTGATGATGTTTGACTTAATGGCAACATTGAATGTCCACTGAGTGACTATATCTTTGCGCATCAAAAATATGAATATGAATATATATATATGAATATGTAATATCACTGGAATTATCTGATTTACAGACCTATGCCACTTTGGAGAGGTTTAGAGACACTTGGAAACATCCCGTGACCACACCTGACACCACTTACTAAAACATCTGCCCATTTCTAGTTAGGTCTATCAATCCCATTTATTCTCCTGATATCATTCACATGTTGTGGAAGACATCTGATGTGTTTCCAGCTCTAGTCGTCAATAATTAATTTATAGCTTGTCAATGAAAAATTACTTTCAAAAAAATAATTTAAAAAACAGTTATTTTGTGTGTGCTTGAGCTTGTGCATTATGAACTATGTAACTCCTATCTATCTTATGATCATGTCCTCATAATCTCCCAGATGTCTTCTTTCCAAATACCATATACCATGTCAGAATCATGTAATTACACATGAATAGCAGTTACTTTTGGGTATGTCTATTTAGGTGGAAATCTACATTTTGCCATTACATCTAAGAGACTAAACTGATGATCAGGGTTAGTCTGGCCTCCCGGCCTAGCCACCCTTAAACTGGTGATCAGGGTTAGTCTGGCCTCCCAGCCTAGCCACCATTAAACTGGTGATCAGGGTTAGACTGGCCTCCTTTTTCAGTCTCTCGGTCCCAGCTTTGATGCACCTGTACTGACCTCACCTTCTGGTTGACAGCGTGGTAAACAGGCAGTGGCTAAGGGTGGTTGATGTCCTTGATGATAATTTTGGCCTTCCTGTGACATCGGGTGCTGTAGGTATCCTGGAGGGCAGGTAGTTTTCCTCTGGTAATGTGTTGGGCAGACTGCACCACCCTCTGGTGTGCCTTGTGGATGCAGGTGGTGCTGTTGCCGTACCAGGCGGGCGGGTAGTTTTCCCCTGGTAATGTGTTGGGCAGACTGCACCACCCTCTGGAGTGCCTTGTGGATGCAGGTGGTGCTGTTGCCGTACCAGGCGACAGGATGCTTTCAGTTGTGCATCTGTAAAAATATATGAGGGTTTTAGGTGACAAGCCACATTTCTTTATCCTCCTGAGGTTGAATAGGCTCTGTTGCACCTTCTTCACCACACTGCCTGTGTGGGTTGTCCATTTCAGTTTGTCAGTGATGTGTACGCCAAGGAACTTGAATCCACCGCAGTCCCGTTGATGTAGATAGAGGGGTGCACACTCTGCTGTTTCCTGAAGTTCACGATCATCTCCTTTATTTTGTTGACGTTGAGTGGGAGGTTATTTTCCAGGCACCACACTCCCAGAGCCCTCACCTCCTCCCTGTAGGCTGTCTCGTCATCGTTGGTAATCAAGCCTACTACTGTTGTGTCGTCTGAAAACTTAATGATTGAGTTGGAGGCATGCTTGGCCACGCAGTCAGGGAGTACAGGAGGGGGCTGAGCACACAACCTTGTGGGGCCCCAGTGTTGAGGATCAGCGTAGTGGAGGTGTTGTGTCCTACCTTCACCACCTGGGGGCAGCGCGTCAGGAAGTCCAGGACCCAGTTGCACAGGGCGGGGTTCAGACCCAGGCCCCAGAGCTTAATAATGAGCTTGGAGGATACTATGGTGTTGAATTCTGAACTATAGACAATAAACAACATTCTTACATAGGTATTCCTCTTGTCCAGGTGGGATAAGGCAGTGTGCAGAGTGATGGCGATTACATCGTCTGTGGATCTATTGGGGCGGTAAGCAAATTGAAGTTGTTCTCGGGTGGCAGGTAAGGTATGATCCTTGACTTGTCTCTCAAAGCACTTCATGATGACAGTGGTGAGTGCTACGGGGTGATATTCATTAAGTTCAGTTACCTTGACCTTGGGTACAGGAATAATGGTGGCCATCTTGAAGCATGTGGGGACAGCAGACTAGAATAGGGAGAGATTGAATATGTCCCTAACACACCAGCCAGCTGGTCTGCACCGTGATTGTCTGTAGTCCCTGCCACATACGTCTCGTGTCTGAGCCGTTGAATTGCGACTCCACTTTATCTCTATACTGACGTTTAGCTTTTTGGTTGCCTTGCGGAGTGAATAACTACACTGTTTATATTCTGCCATGTTACCAGTCGCCTTGCCATTGTTAAATGGGGTGGTTCGCACTTTCAGTTTCACGTGAATGCTACCATCTATCCACAGTTTCTGGTTAGTATAGGTTTTAATAGTCACAGTGGGTACTACATCTCCTATACACTTCCTTATGACCTCAGTCACCGTATCCGTGTATGCATCTAGATTATTTTTGCACGCTATCCGGAACATATCCCAGTCCATGTGATCAAAACAATCCCAACGCTTGGATTCCGATTGGTCAGACCAGCGTTGAATAATACGAAGCACGGGCACTCCTTGTTTGAGTTTCTGTCTATAAACTGGGAGGAGCAAGATGGCGTCGGGGTCATATTTGACGAAAGGAGGGTGGGGCCTTTTAAGCATCCCGAAAGTTTGTCTCCTCCCTTGGGTAATACCACTACCCCTCCTCTTCCCCTGTCTCCTCCCTTAGGTAATACCACTACCCCTCCTCTTCCCCTGTCTCCTCCCTTGGATAATGCCTCTACCCCTCCTCTTCCCCCGGCACCTCCCTTGGGTAATACCTTTACCCCTCCCCTTACCCCTCCCCTTACCCCTCCCCTTACACAAAAATGCTTAAGATGACCTAAACTGACAATGCCACTCTCACACAGTACAATATGGACTAGCTAGGCCTATATACATTATCTCAAGCACTGGTTCCGGGCAAGTTGACTTTATTAACTTTTCATGGTTAACCTTAAGATTGGGGTGGGGGAAACTGATCCTAGACCAGCAATTAGAGGAAACTGTTTAGGGCCTGTTTAGGCATGTCATTTAGTCCTTGCCAATAAAATAGTTGCCTAGTTAAATAAAGGTTAATTAAACAATTTTAAAAGATTATGCACCACTGTCACTATAGGAGAATGTGCCTTTGGGTCTCCCTCTTCTTACTGTAGACCCTTTCTAAACAGGTCACCAGAGGGTGAAGGTTTCTCCCTCCTCTGAACAGGTCACCAGAGGGTGAAGTTGTCTCTCTCCTCTGAACAGGTCACCAGAGGGTGAATGTGTCTCCCTCCTCTGAACAGGTCACCAGAGGGTGAAGGTGTTTCCCTCCTCTGAACAGGTCACCAGAGGGTGAAGGTGTTTCCCTCCTCTGAACAGGTCACCAGAGGGTGAAGGTTTCTCTGTCCTCTGAACAGGTCACCGGAGGGTGAAGCTGTCTCCCTCCTCTAAACAGGTCACCAGAGGGTGAAGGTGTCTCTCTCCTCTGAACAGGTCACCAGAGGGTGAAGGTTTCTCTGTCCTCTGAACAGGTAACTGGAGGGTGAAGCTGTCTCCCTCCTCTAAACAGGTCACCAGAGGGTGAAGGTGTTTCCCTCCTCTGAACAGGTCACCAGAGGGTGAAGGTGTCTCCCTCCTCTAAACAGGTCACCAGAGGGTGAAGGTGTCTCTCTCCTCTGAACAGGTCACCAGAGGGTGAATGTGTCTCCCTCCTCTGAACAGGTCACCAGAGGGTGAAGGTGTCTCCCTCCTCTGAACAGGTCACCAGAGGGTGAAGGTGTTTCCCTCCTCTGAACAGGTCACCAGAGGGTGAAGGTGTTTCCCTCCTCTGAACAGGTCACCAGAGGGTGAAGTTGTCTCTCTCCTCTGAACAGGTCACCAGAGGGTGAAGTTGTCTCTCTCCTCTGAACAGGTCACCAGAGGGTGAAGGTGTCTCCCTCCTCTGAACAGGTCACCAGAGGGTGAAGGTGTTTCCCTCCTCTGAACAGGTCACCAGAGGGTGAAGGTGTTTCCCTCCTCTGAACAGGTCACCAGAGGGTGAAGTTGTCTCCCTCCTCTAAACAGGTCACCAGAGGGTGAAGCTGTCTCCCTCCTCTAAACAGGTCACCAGAGGGTGAAGATGTCTCCCTCCTCTAAACAGGTCACCGGAGGGTGAAGCTGTCTCCCTCCTCTAAACAGGTGATCAGAGGGTGAAGGTACCATACATTGAAGTCCCCCCATAAACCGGTGACTTGAGAACTAGGTGGCGGCAGTATGAAAAGCAGTTTGACAGAGTCAGAAAGAAGAAATGAGTCACACTTTTATTTTCATTTGTATTTGCACTACTATTTTCCCTTTTTACTCTGTCAGAGTCTAATGGTGGTATCACGAGGCTAGTCACAATGCACTTCCAATGCCCTGGAGAAACTACCACCTCACTGTTATTCTAGAAACGGAAAAGAGCAGGCAAACCTGTGTTCCTCACTTTGATGCTTAGTCTTAAAAGGGCCCTCGCTGAAAAGAGAGCCTTATTGAATTATCGCCAGACTGTAAATGCTCAGTCATCTTAGCTGGCGTGTTTGGTTTTGAGTGGAAACAAAGATTAAAACAGAGAGGGAGAGAGCTGTTCACCCAGCCTTGACACTGAGGAGCCATCTCACATAGAGTTGAATTAAAGCCGTCGCTGTCATAAGGCATCGATCTGGAACAATATACAACAAATTAACGATAAACAACTTACAATATACTCAAATATTAAATTAGTAACATAGTAGATCAAATGTATGTAGAGTATGCATGCTTCACACAATGAAACAGGAAACTCAATGAAACAGGGAACACAATGAAACAGGAAACTCAATGAAACAGGAAACACAATGAAACAAGAAACTCAATGAAACAGGAAACTCAATGAAACAAGAAACTCAATGAAACAGGAAACACAATGAAACAGGGAACACAATGAAACAGGAAACTCAATGAAACAGGAAACACAATGAAACAAGAAACTCAATGAAACAGGGAACACAATGAAACAGGAAACTCAATGAAACAGGAAACACAATGAAACAAGAAACTCAATGAAACAGGAAACACAATGAAACAGGAAACACAATGAAACAAGAAACTAAATGAAACAGGAGACTCAATGAAACAGGAAACACAATGAAACAGGAAACTCAATGAAACACAATGAAACAGGAACACAATGAAACAGGAACACAATGAAACAGGAAACACAATGAAACAGGAAACACAATGAAGCAGGAAACATGGGGGGGCAGGAGGGGGACAACGGGAGCAGGTAGCAGCTGCCTAGTGGTGACAATTCAGCAGCCTGATGGTCTGGGGGTAGAAGCTATTAGCCAATCTTCCAGTTTTTGACATGATGCTCCTGTACTGCCTGTGTCTTAGTGATGGAAGCGGGGAGAACAGGCCGTGGCTCAGGTGGCTGGGGTCCCTGATTATCTTCTTGGCCTTCCTGCGACACCTGGTGTTGTAGGTGTCCTGGAAGGCAGGCATTGAGCACCCAATGGTGCGTTCGGCTGTGGGTGCCACCCTCTGTAGCACCATGCGGTCCGCGGCTGTACCAGGCTGTGATGCAGCCTGACAGTATGCTCTCGATGGTGCTCCTGTAGAGCACAGTGAAGGCCCTCTGGGAAAGGCTGAATTTCTTCAGCATCCTGAGGCTGAAGAGTCGCTGTCGTGCCTGAACACAATGAATCAAGAAATTGTACAAATTGATGTTAATTTAACTCTAAACTCTAGTCTAAACAACTACTCACAATTACGGCAAGAAACATAAACGTTTTTATTGTGTATCGCGTGACATGCAAATGACTGATTCAAAAGTAAATAAAACGGTTGTGTGTTTCTCCCACCGTATAACAGGTCATTACACACCTGTGTGGCCTGTATGCAGGTCTACCTAGCTTGACGTCACAGTCCTTCGCTAAATCAGAGGCACATGGTGCTTTGCAGCATTGTGTACCTAAAGGCATTTTCCCAGACCAGCCTGGCTTCTTGACTAGCACGTCACTCCTCAAACTTCTGGTCTGGTTGGAATTTGCTCTGGTGGTGGTGGGCAACTCCTATCTCAGCTCTCCATAGTCGCAGGTCCCATGAGATTCAGGTTACAGATTGACGCTGAGTTATAATGGAATTATATTTCCGTTCTCATACAGACAGATACACAGAATGATTCTCTATACTTTTCCAAGCGTTTATTTGTCTGATATAAGTGTTCCGCGAAGGACATTATTTTGCGACTGAATGATGCGATATAGAACACATCTTACAATAAAATGTATTAAACTTAGAAAAGAGATTCAAGCAGTTTAAGTCACAATCTAGAGTCTGTGTTATAGCCCAACAACAGCCCAGCCACTTGGTTTGGTATAAAGCTGAACTACTAAGGAACTACTCTCAAATTCATACACAGAGCTATGGATCAGTGGATGCAATGACTGACAGTCTGTTAGATCAACGTTTGTAGCTACTGTATAGATTACTGTTTACAAAGACTCAAATGACGTCAAAATCATTTGGATTCATGTATTTACAGGTACATTTTTCTAGAATCAATCTGTATATATTGATAATGGTGCGGCTTGTAGCCAAGTGGTTAGAGCGTTGTGCCAATAACCGAAAGGTTGCTAGATCGAATCCCTGAGCTGACAAGGTAGAAATCTGTTGTTCTGCCCCTGAACAAGGCAGTTCTTAGGCTGTCATTGTAAATAAGAATCGGTTCTTTACTGACTTGGGAGAGGTGAAGGTCAAGAGCTGTGCATCCTCCTAAACACGACACACCGCTTCTTGACAAGATGCCCGCTTACACCTGACCGTGTCAGTGTGCATGTGTCTGGCCCACCACAGGAATCGCTAGGGTGTGATGGAACATGGACATCCTAGTGTCTTAGACCACTGAGACAGAGCCTGGACTAGAACAAGGATCTCTAGTGTCTTAGACCACTGACACAGAGCCTGCACCGGAACCAGGATCTCTAGTGTCTTAGACCGCTGAGACAGAGCCTGGACTGGAACCAGGATCTCTAGTGTCTTAGACCACTAACACAGAGCCTGGACTGGAACCAGGATCTCTAGTGTCTTAGACCACTGAGACAGAGCCTGGACTGGAATCAGGATCTAGTAACTCAGCTAGCACTGAGATGCAGTGTCTTAGACCACTGCACCACTTGGGAGGCCCCCAGATTGTACGTTTAAAGGAACAGTCCATTCTATGTTCCAGATTGTGCCTGTAAAGGAATGGTCCATTCTATCAACAGTAGCATAGGTGGATACATGCATCTAGCCTGGTCTCATATCTGTTTGTGCTGTCTTGGCAATGACCATAGGAGTTGGCTATAAAGCACAAACTGATCTGGGAACAGGCTAATGTGCATCTACAGTACTGTACTGTTTAGATTTTTATTTTTTACTTTTTTTATTTCACCTTTATTTAACCAGGTAGGCAAGTTGAGAACAAGTTCTCATTTACAATTGCGACCTGGCCAAGATAAAGCAAAGCAGTTCGACACATACAACAACACAGAGTTACACATGGAGTAAAACAAACATACAGTCAATAATACAGTAGAAAAATAAGTCTATATACAATGTGAGCAAATGAGGTGAGAAAAGGGAGGTAAAGAAAAAACAAAAAGGCCATGTTGGCAAAGTAAATACAATATAGCAAGTAAAACACTGGAATGGTAGATTTGCAGTGGAAGAATGTGCAAAGTAGTGATAGAAATAATGGGGTGCAAAGGAGCAAAATAAATAAATACAGTAGGGGAAGAGGTAGTTGTCTGGGCTAAATTATAGATGGGCTATGTACAGGTGCAGTAATCTGTGAGCTGCCAATTGTGAGAATTTCAATTATTGCCTGATGTAAAGCTTTTCTAAATGTATCTCTGGGCCCTAATATACTTTCCAAAACTGTATAGTATATTGCTTGTCCAGTATATGGCTTTTTATTATTATTTAATGCAGACATGCGGAAGGCCCATTGCATCTGAGCCTCCATAGCATCCATTTCTAGGACAAATTATCCAAGATCAAATGAACAGACATTGAATTTGGACATGAGTAGATATCATATATAACTTTAAGACCATTCAGGTCTGTCCTCTCTGCAAAATATTTTCAAAACAAAACATATTCAAAACACTGTAAAAGTATTAGAATTTTTCTCGCAGTTCCACCCTCAAAAGTACATAGGTGCACGTTGCCTCAACTCCTTCTGACGGCCTTCTGATTGGTCTGTCCTCCCTGCAAAAACATCTATAAATGTTTGTAAAAAAAATAAGAAAAAAAAGAAAAACTCCCTGCTTAGAACTGAAAGGCTTTTACAAAGAATAATAATACAAAGCTTATCAAGTTTTTGAATTCCCTGGTAGTTGTTTTGAGAAAAGAATGGAACATTCACTCACATGAGGCATCTGAGTTCAGAGATTGTTGGGAGCCGTTACAACATATCCTTAAAGTAGCTTGTCCTGAGACATTACATCTACCATTTTTATATGTACATCGACCCCCCCAGTGAGTCAAAATAGTTTTTTTTATTTGAACCCTGGGTCACCCTTATATTTTGACATTTCTGGGGAAACAGCAAATTTACAGGACAGAATTAAGCTACAGACAACCCTAAGGAATGATCTAGAGACTACCACCAAGTGTAATGGGTGCGTGTTGGTGGCAGGGAAGTCAGGCGCAGGAGAACGAACTTGGTATAAACAGAGTTGTTTAATAAGTGCTCACAAATCTCTGAAAAGCAGAAATAATAAAAGTGGGTACAAAACCTGCCGCACACCAGAACATAACTTGCACAGAACATACAATCAACGACAAGGACATGAGGGGAAACAGAGGGTTAAATACACAACATGTAATTGATGGGATTGGAACCAGGTGTGAAGGAAGACAAGACCAAACCAATGGAAAATGAAAAATGGATCAGCGATGGCTAGAAGGTCGGTGACGTCGAACAAGGAGAGGGACCGACTTCAGCGGAAGTCGTGACACCATTTTCAGGACAGCATTTGTCTAAAAATAGGATATTAATATATTATCTTTATGTTAGATATTATATTTGTTTTATATATTACCTTTGTTTTACATATTATCTTTGTTTAATAAATAATCTTTGTTATATATATATACGTACACTACCGGTCAAAAATTTAGAATACCTACTCATTCGAGGGTTTTTCTTTATTTTGGACTATTTTCTACATTGTAGAATAATAGTGAAGACATTAAAACTATGAAAAAACACATATGGAACCATATAGTAACACAAAAAGTGTTAAACAAATTAAAATATATTTTATGTTTGAGATTCTTCAAATAGCCACCCTTGGACTTGATGACAGCTTTGCACACTCTTGGCATTCTCTCAACCAGCTTCACCTAGAATGCTTTTCCAACAGTCTTGAAGGAGTTTCCACATATGCTAAGCACTTGTTGGCTGCTTTTCCTTCACTCCGCAGTTCGACTCATCCCAAACCATCTCAATTTGGTTGAGGATGGGGAATTGTGGTGGCCAGGTTATCTAATGCAGCACTCCATCACTCTCCTTCTTTGTAAAATAGCCCTTACGCAGTCTGGAGGTGTGTTGGGTCATTGGGTCATTGTCTTGTTGAAAAACATATGATAGTCCCACTAAGCCCAAACCAGATGGGATGGCGTATTGCTCCAGAATGCTGTGGTAGCCATGTTGGTTAAGTGTGCCTTGAATTCTAAATAAATCACAGACAGTGTCACAGGCAAAGCAACCCCACACTATAACACCTCCTCCATGCTTTATGGTGGGAAATTGTGAGGATTGACGCTGGAGACTAGAAATAGGTACAGGGGGTGAATGCTGACATGGGGATGAAGCAGAAGAAAAAGACAGATATAGGGAAGGCAATCAAAACGTGAAGGAGTCCAGGTCAGTCCAATGAGCGCGGATTGTGTGTAATGATGGTGACAGGTGTGCGTAATGAAAGGCAGCCTAGCACATTCAAGCGCTAGAGAGGGAGAGTGGGAGCAGGCATGACAGTACCCTCCCCCACTAGTCCCACCTTGCCGAGCCTGAAGATCCAGTCGAGGCTTTGGAACCTAGCGATCCAGGTGAGGCGGGAAAGCCTGACGAACCGGCTGAGGCGTGGGAGGCTGACGAACCGGCTGAGGCGTTTGAGCCTGACGAACCGGCTGAGGCGTGGGAGCCTGACGAACCGGCTGAGGCGTGGGAGCCTGACAAACCGGCTGAGGTGTGGGAGCCTGATGTGCTTGCTGAAGTATGATGGGCCGGTTGAAGCATGACGTGGGCGTCTGCCAAGCCAACCGAGGCAAGAAGACCTCTCGAGCCAGCTAAGGCTTGGAAGCCCAATGAGTCAGCTAAGGCTTGGAAACCCAACGAGCCAGCTAAGGCTTGGAAGCCCAACGAGCCAGCTAAGGCTTGGAAGCCCAACAAGCCAGCTAAGGCTTGGAAGCCCAACGAACCAGCTAAGGCTTGGAAGCCCAACGAGCCAGCTAAGGCTTGGAGGCCCAACGAGCTGAGGCACCCCCGGTTCCATTGGCGACGGCACCCGGACCAGGCGTCACCAACCAAAACAAAAACAAAAAACTCCCTGATGCTTCTTTTAGTTTTACTCTTCAGCATTCTATAAGGGTCGACGCTGGTGATGAGAAGCGGGTACAGGGAGTGAACATTTAAACCCAAACCGGTACAGAATACGGACAGCATCTGGACAGGGGAAACGGAAACGACAATGAAACAGAGGAAACAGACAGATATGGTGAAGGCAATCAAAATGCAAAGTAATCCAGGTGAGTCCAATGAGCGCTGATGCTCATAATCATGGTGACAGGTGTGCGTAATGAAAGGCAGCCTGGCGCCCTCGAGCTCCAGAGTGGGAGAGCCGGAGCAGGCGTCACAGAAATACACGTGGGGACCATCCGTTCACCAACTCCACATCTCACAAAGACTCGGAGGTTGGAACCAAAAATCTCCAATTTGGACTCCAGACCAAAGGACACATTTCCACCGGTCTAATGTCCATCAGACCAGTGTCTGTTACTTGAACTCTGTGAAGTATTTATTTGGGCTTCAATTTCTGAGGCTGGTAACTCTAATGAACTCTGCAGCAGATGTAACTCTGGGTCTTCCTTTCCTGTGGCGGTCCTCATGAGAGCCAGTTTCATCATAGCGCTTGATGGTTTTTGCGACTGCACTTGAAGAAACTTTCAAAGTTCTTGAAATTTTCTGTATTGACTGACCTTCATGTCTTAAAGTAATGATGGACTGTCATTTCTCTTTGCTTATTTGAGCTGTTCTTGCCATAATATGGACTTCGTATTTGACCAAATAGGGATATCTTCTGTACACCCCGCCTACCTCGTTACAACATAATTGATTGGCTCAAACGCATTAAGAAGGAAAGAAATTCCACAAATTAACTTTGAAGAAGGCACACCTGTTAATTGAAATGTATTCCAGGTGACTACATCATGAAGCTGGTTGAGAGAATGCCAAGAGTGTGCAAACTGTCATCAAGGCATAGGGTGGCTATTTGAAGATTCTCAAAAAATATAGATATTTTGATTTGTATGAACACTTTTTTTGGTTACTACATGACTCCATATGTGTTATTTCATTGTTTTGATGTCTTCACTAGTATTCTACAATGTAGAAAATAGTAAAAAATAAATAAAACCCTTGAATGAGTAGGTGTTTTCAAACTTTGACCGGTAAGTGTGTGTGTGTATGTACGTATATCTATTATTTTTATGTTACATATGATCTTTTTTTATACACTGAGTGTACCAAACATTAGGAACACCTCCCTAATATTGATTTGCACTTCCTCCCCCTATTGCCCTCCATTCGTCAGGGAAATTGTCCCAAGGCTTAAAAATCCTTCTTTAACCCGTCTCCTCCCTTTCATCTACACTGATTGAAGTGGATTTAACAAGCGACATCAATAAGAAAGCATAGCTTCCACCTGGATTCACCTGGTCAGTCTGTCATTTACACGGTTTCTCATTCTAGATTTACAGTATATACTACGGTATATGTAATGTTGAAATGCTTGGTCCTGAATGTCACCTGCTATGCACCAGCTAGATCGACAGGTAGCCTATATGATAGAGAGCGGACCAGTACCCGGAAGGTCGCAGTTTCCAATCCTGGGTCAGGCATAAAGTGGGTACTAAACTAGCAACCACAGGGTTGCTGGATTCTGATTCCAGGCACCATTCACTGCTGTTGGGCCTCTGAGCATGGCACTTGACCCCAAAACTGCTCCAGGTGCACCGCATTGCGATTGACCCTTTACCTTGCGATATGTGTGTGTGTGTCAGGGACAAATGTATTTTTCTAACAAAACTGGACAATTTAAGTGTTGACATCAAAGCCATGTCAAGCAAACTTGAAAGCGAGACAAAAAGAGGAAAGTCAACCTGACCCCGGTTTTGCTTCAACTCCACTTCTAATTCTGTGGCTTTTGTACAATGCTTTATATTGTCAAAGGGCTCTTAGCCATGTGGCCCTTCATTTGTAAACCCTTTGAAGGTATGAACAGGTAATTAGTGTCAAAGGGCAAGGTGACAGAAGTGACAATTCAACCGACTGAATGCAGGGAAAGCGATACCAAGACAACTTGTCGGGTTTTTGTCTGAGGCAAATCCGGAGCCTGTGTAGTTCATTTGGATAGTATTTCATTTTCTCACACACAATGAAAGAATTTACACACAAGTAAGATGAGACCGTTTTAAGATGACATTGAGCTATATCTCACATTAAAAAGACATCACATTTTTTCTCATGGCACTTCTACGAATACGTCGACCTTTTCACTTCAATTTCTATTCCTCCATTTTGATATTTCTAATCCGATTCATTCCCCGCATTTCCAAAATGTGTCTTTTCCATTAATGGACTGCTGAATTCATCTTCGATGACCACATATGGTTGGATAGATCGTTTTTTTTTTTTCATCTCCCCCCTTTGTTCCATGAGTCATTCGTAGCTCGTCCTACAATAGCTCGTTCATTCAGGGTCCAACAACCACATTTGAGGGGAGAAAAAAAAAAACCTCCTCCTGGCTCCTTAATACGTGGTTTTCCAACAAAGTAAATACTTGAGGAACGGAAGGGAAACCTTTCGGTGACCAGGCAAGTGGGCGCTAATAAAATCCCGGAGTTCTTCACTTTACAAGACATGGGGCTGCAATCACATTTGGGAGGAGCTTTCCCCAAATTATTGCAGTCATTTGTCATCACATTAGCGGCCTGCTGCCAGCCTGGGAAGTTGCAGATGATTCCTAAAACAGTGCAGGACTGTTGGAGCGGCCAATGCTGGTCGCTCAACACACACACACACACACACACACACACACACACACACACACACACACACACACACACACACACACACACACACACACACACACACACACACACACAGCAAAGGGGCAGTTCAGGGACGCCATTGTCACCCCGGGAAATTAGCCAGCCTTACCTCACAGAGCAACCAGCCAGCTATTAGCCAGCCGTACCTCACAGAACAACCACCCGGCTATTAGCCAGCCTTACTTCACAGAACAACCACCCAGCTATTAGCCAGCCTTACCTCACAGAGCAACCAGCCAGCTATTAGCCAGCCTTACCTCACAGAACAACCACCCGGCTATTAGCCAGCCTTACTTCACAGAACAACCACCCAGCTATTAGCCAGCCTTACCTCACAGAACAGCCAGCCAGCTATTAGCCAGCCTTACCTCACAGAACAACCACCCAGCTATTAGCCAGCCTTACCTCACAGAACAACCACCAAGCTATTAGCCAGCCGTACCTCACAGAACAACCACCAAGCTATTAGCCAGCCTTACCTCACAGAACAACCACCCAGCGATTAGCCAGCCTTACCTCACAGAACAACCATCCAGCTATTAGCCAGCCGTACCTCACAGAACAACCACCCAGCTATTAGCCAGCCTTACCTCACAGAACAACCACCAAGCTATTAGCCAGCCTTACCTCACAGAACAACCAGCCAGCTATTTGCCAGCCTTACCTCACAGAACAACCACCCGGCTATTAGCCAGCCTTACCTCACAGAACAACCACCCAGCTATTAGCCAGCCTTACCTCACAGAACAACCACCAAGCTATTAGCCAGCCTTACCTCACAGAACAGCCACCCAGCTATTAGCCAGCCTTACCTCACAGAACAACCACCAAGCTATTAGCCAGCCTTACCTCACAGAACAACCAGCCAGCTATTAGCCAGCCGTACCTCACAGAACAACCACCAAGCTATTAGCCAGCCTTACCTCACAGAACAACCAGCCAGCTATTAGCCAGCCTTACCTCACAGAACAACCACCAAGCTATTAGCCAGCCTTACCTCACAGAACAACCACCCAGCTATTAGCCAGCCTTACCTCACAGAACAACCACCAAGCTATTAGCCAGTCTTACCTCACAGAACAACCACCCAGCTATTAGCCAGCCTTACCTCACAGAACAACCAACAAGCTATTAGCCAGTCTTACCTCACAGAACAACCAGCCAGCTATTAGCCAGCCTTACCTCACAGAACAACCACCAAGCTATTAGCCAGCCTTACCTCACAGAACAACCACCCAGCTATTAGCCAGCCTTACCTCACAGAACAACCACCCAGCTATTAGCCAGCCTTACCTCACAGAACAACCAGCCAGCTATTAGCCAGCCTTACCTCACAGAACAACCACCAAGCTATTAGCCAGTCTTACCTCACAGAACAACCAGCCAGCTGTCTCCTTAGGACAGCACATTACCTTAAAGCTCTCCTGACTCCTTATTTGCCATTAAAACCTCTTGGGGCTCAGTGTCCCGCTAACGGGATAAAGCCGCCTTATTTGCCATTAATAACTCAAATATATTTAAATATATTTGTATGGGACTTTAAAAAAAAACACTATGAGCCCTATGAATGTATTTTTGTTTAGGAACCCTATGAATGCTAAAAACTCTATGAGCCCTATGAATGCTAAAAAAGTTTACAACTCTATGAGCCCTATGAATGCTAAAAAAGTTTACAACTCTATGAGCCCTATGAATGCTAAAAAAGTTTACAACTCTATGAGCCCTATGAATGCTAAAAAAGTTTACAACTCTATGAGCCCTATGAATGCTAAAAAAGTTTACAACTCTATGAGCCCTATGAATGCTAAAAGGTTTACAACTCGATGAGCCCTATGAATGCTAAAAAGTTTACAACTCTATGAGCCCTATGAATGCTAAAAGGTTTACAACTCTTGAGCCCTATGAATGCAAAAAAGTTTACAACTCTATGAGCCCTATGAATGCTAAAAAGTTTACAACTCTATGAGCCCTATGAATGCTAAAAGGTTTACAACTCGATGAGCCCTATGAATGCTAAAAACATTTACAACTCTATGAGCCCTATGAATGCTCAAAAAGGTTTACAACTCTATGAGCCCTATGAATGCTAAAAAAGTTTACAACTCTATGAGCCCTATGAATGCTAAAAAAGTTTACAACTCTATGAGCCCTATAAATGCTAAAAAAGTTTACAACTCTATGAGCCCTATGAATGCTAAAAACGTTTACAACTCTATGAGCCCTATGAATGCTAAAAAAGTTTACAACTCTATGAGCCCTATGAATGCTAAAAAGTTTACAACTCTATGAGCCCTATGAATGCTAAAAACGTTTACAACTCTATGAGCCCTATGAATGCTAAAAAGGTTTACAACTCTATGAGCCCTATGAATGCTAAAAAAAGTTTACAACTCTATGAGCCCTATGAATGCTAAAAAAGTTTACAACTCTATGAGCCCTATGAATGCTAAAAAAGTTTACAACTCTATGAGCCCTATGAATGCTAAAAAAGTTTACAACTCTATGAGCCCTATGAATGCTAAAAAAGTTTACAACTCTATGAGCCCTATGAATGCTAAAAAAGTTTACAACTCTATGAGCCCTATGAATGCTAAAAAAGTTTACAACTCTATGAGCCCTATGAATGCTAAAAAAGTTTACAACTCTATGAGCCCTATGAATGCTAAAAAAGTTTACAACTCTATGAGCCCTATGAATGCTAAAAAAGTTTACAACTCTATGAGCCCTATGAATGCTAAAAAAGTTTACAACTCTATGAGCCCTATGAATGCTAAAAACACTATGAGCCCTATGAATGCTAAAAACACTATGAGCCCTATGAACTCTAAAACGACATTGAACAAAAATAGGAACGGAACATGTAAAGTGTTGGTTTCATGAGCTGAAATGAAATATCCCAGAAATGTTCCATACACACAAAAAACTTATTTCTCTATAATGTTGTGCACAAATGTGTTAACATCCCTGTTAGTGACCATTTCTTATTTTCCAAGATAATCAATCCACCTGACAGGTGTGGCATTTCAAGAAGCTGATTAAATAGCATGATCATTACACAGGTGCACCTTGTGCTGGGGGCAATAAAAGACCACTCTAAAATGTGCAGTTGTGTCACACAACTCAATGCCACAGTTTTGAGGGAGCGTGCAATTGGCCTGCTGACAGGAGGAATGTCTACCAGAGCTGTTGCCAGAGAATTTAATGTTCATTTCTATACCATAAGCCGCCTCAAATGTCATTTTAGAGAATTCATCAGTACACCCAACCAGTCTCACAACTGCAGACCACGTGTATTGCATTGGGGCGGCAGTGTAGCCTAGTGGTTAGAGTGTTGTACTAGTAACCGGAAGATTGCAAGTTCAAACCCCTGAGCTGACACGGTACAAATCTGTCGTTCTGCCCCTGAACAGGCAGTTAACCCACTGTTCCTAGACCAGTTAACCCACTGTTCCTAGACCAGTTAACCCACTGTTCCTAGACCAGTTAACCCACTGTTCCTAGGCCGTCATTGAAAATAAGAATTTCTTCTTAACTGACTTGCCTAGTTAAAAAAAAAAGTTTTTTAAATTGTGTGGGCAAGCGGTTTGCTGATGTCAACATTGTGAACAATGTGCCCCATGGTGTCATGGTTCCACCTGTCAGAGGCAACCCTAGAGACTATAATGATACTCAGGCTTTTTCAGGTACTAATTATGATTTCCTTTTAGAGAGGCGTGTTTTCTGTTACCCTTTGCAGAAGCTTGATTTTTTTTTGCTGTGTGCATTTGTCTCCTGAGTAGTTATCAAGTCTTAATGTTTGTTGTTTTCCCAAGTTTTCCTTTATACTATTGAACTTTTTCCCCAGTAAAGTATTTATGTATATTCTTGACCACTGGTTCCTCGCCTGGTTCCCTTATCTGCTCTTGTGTCTTACCTCACCACATCACAGCAAGCTTCTGCCTCCAACATGGACCCAGCAGAGATCGACCAGATCAAGAACGTTATAACCCACCAAGGAGCACTGCTGGGGTGGCAGCAAGAACAACTCTCCCAAATATCAGAGACTCTCCGGCTACTTACCGACTCCCTCCAACCACTGCACACCCCCAACCCAGGTGAAGCCACTGCCCAAGTCTCAGTGCCCAGTGCACCAGTCATCGCTGTAGACCCCCCCGTGGATCTGCACCGGGAACCCAAAATACCAGCCCCCGAGCAGTATGACAGCCATCTGGGAAGATGCAAGAGGTTCCTCAATCAGTGCTCTCTGGTGTTCGAGCTACAGCCCTACTCGTTCCACACGATAGCCTATATCGTCTCTGTAATCTTGGGAAAAACCCTGGCATGGGCAACGGAGGTGTGGGAGCCACCAACCTGCAGTTCCATATCAGCCTTCACTTCCGAGTTTCGACGAGACTTCAACCATCTTGTCGGCAGACGAGAAGTGTCGATCTGACTATTCCACCGCCGCCAAGGGGACAGACCACTGGCCGACTTCGCCATGATTTCCGCACCTTCACCGCCGACAGTGGGTTGAATACAGAGGCACTGGTCACCACCTTCCACCAGGATCTGTCTAACTCTATCAAGGATGAACTGGCCTCTCAGGAACTGGGAGAGAACCTTGAGTCCCTGATAATGCTGGCAATCAAGATTGACAACGGCATCCGAGAACGAGTGAGACAACGGCCATTTGACACCACCCCATTATCCCTGGTTCCCAAGTACCCCAAGCCCCCTAAGCCAAGTACTGAGGAGGCCATGCAGATGGGACGCACACGTCTGATCCCACAGGAATGAAACAGGCGCATGCATGAAGGCTACTGCCTATATGGTGGAGGCCTCAGCCATCTGCGTGCCCAGAGCTGATGGGAAACGGAGTGGCTCGCCACGACAAGGGGAGACTCTGACGAGCTGTGTTTAGTGACTCCCAGGCTAACAGTCACATCTGTTATTACCTTCGACACTCCACTGGGACAACCGTCAGCACCAAATTCAAGTCTTCTTGGACTCTGGGGGCCGCAGATAATTTAATTGATCAGGGCCTCACCAGAAAATTACAAATCCCCCTGCGTGAAATGCCCCATCCCTCTGCAGATTGAAGCCCTCGATGTACGTCCCATCGTCTTCGGGCAGGTGGAAAATCAGACCAAGCCCATTCAACTGCAGGTCAGGGTGAAACACTCAGAGACTCTTAGCTTTCTTTTGATATCTTCTCCCGAGATCCCCCCCTTATCCTAGGGTACCCCTGGTTAGTGCAACATAACCCATCATTCTCCTGGTCCACGGGACACTTACTAGACTGGGGAAAGAACCACCAGAATAAAGCTTTGCCACGACCCCCCCACCCCTGCATCCATTGAAGCCCAAGACTTCTCCACTCTCCCTCCCGAATACGTCAACCTCTAGCAAGCCTTGAGTAAGATGCCAACCGTCACCCTCCCTCCTCATCGACCCTCA
Source organism: Oncorhynchus tshawytscha (assembly GCF_018296145.1). NCBI lineage: Eukaryota > Metazoa > Chordata > Actinopteri > Salmoniformes > Salmonidae > Oncorhynchus > Oncorhynchus tshawytscha. Next base: position 7,090,402 of record NC_056434.1, read on the forward strand.
ACTGCACCATAGAGCTCCTACCTGGCTTCACCCCTCCCCGGGACCGTCTTTACTCCCTCTCGGCCCCTGAAGCAGCAGCCAGCTGCCTTTAACACCCCTAGTGGCCACTAAGAATCGCCGCACATGGACCAGAGCACAATTGTCCTTCCTTGCACCTCTCCTCTGTACGACAACAACACAAGGCAAAACGGCACTGAAGGCTCATTTGGCTCCTCTGAACGGGTCAATGGGTGTGACTGTCCACCTGTGATCTTCCCTTGGAAGTGGAATCTCGGAAGTTCGCCATGTGCTATGTAGGACCATTCAAGATCCTGAGTTGCATCAACCCGGTCACCTATAATCCCCAGCTCCCCAGGTCAATGAGAGTCTGTCCATCCTTCTATGTCTCCCGTCTGAAGCTGGTAAGGACAAGTCCCTTCTCCACCAGCACACCTGGCCCTCCACCCCCTCGATTGGTTGACAGCCTCCCAGCCTACACCGCCCGCCGTCTGCTGGAGGCTCGTCGGGTCCAGGTTACCCTGCATTACCTGATGTACTGGGAGGGCTATGGCCCATGGAGCGGGCGTGGGTTCCTGCCCGGGAGATCCTGGACCTGGGACTTGTTCGGAACTTCAACCAACTACTTGGGGGTCAACCTGGCTCCGCGGCTGGAGACGCTCCTAGAAGGGGAGAGTCTGCCCTAGAGACTGTAATGACACTGTTTTCAGTTACTAATTATGATTTCCTTTTCGAGAGGTGCGTTTTCTGTTACCCTTTGCAGAAGCTTGATTAATTTGCAGTGTGCATTTGTCTCCTGCGTGAAATATCAAGTAATAGGGTTTGTTGTTTTCCAACAGTAGGCACAAAGTTTTACCCAGTGAAGTATTTAAGTTTATTCTAAACCACTGGTTCCTCGTCTGATTAGATTCTCTGCTTCTGGATCCTACCGCACCACAACACACATGGTGGTGATGGGGCTATCTTATGGGCAGGCATAAGCTACGGACAACGAAAACAATTGCATTTATCGTTAGCTATTTGAATGAATAGAGATATCGTGAAGAGATCCTGAGGCCATTCATGTCGTGCCATTCATCCGCCACCATCACCTCATGTTTCAGCATGATAATACACTGCCCCATGTCACAAGGATCTGTGCACAATTCCTGGAAGCTGAAAATGTCCCAGTTATTTCATGGCCTGCATACTCACTAGACAACATTGAGCATGTTTAAGATGCTCTGGATCGACATGTATGACAGCGTGTTCCAGTTCCCGCCAATATCCAGCAACTTTGCACAGCCATTGAAGAGGAGTGGAAAAACATTCCACAGGCCACAATCAACAACCTGATCAACTCTATGCGAAGGAGATGTGTCCCACTGCATGAGGCAAATGGTGGTCACCCCAGATGCTGCCTGGTTTTCTGACCCTAATTCTTTATTTATTCTTTTTTTACCCCTTTTTCTCCCCAATTTCATGGTATCCAATTGTTTTAGTAGCTACTATCTTGTCTCATCGCTACAACTCCCGTACGGGCTCGGGAGAGACGAAGGTTGAAAGTCATGCATCCTCCGATACACAACCCAACCAAGCCACACTGCTTCTTAACACAGCGCGCATCCAACACGGAAGCCAGCCGCACCAATGTGTCAAAGGAAACACAGTGCACCTGGCAACCTTGCTTAGCGCACACTGCACCACAGGAGTCACTGGTGCGCGATGAGACAAGGAGATCCCTACCGGCCAAGCCCTCCCTAACCTGGACGACTCGAGGCCAATTGTGCGTCGCCCCACGGACCTCCCGGTCGTGGCCGGTTATGACAGAGCCTGGGCGCGAACCCAGAGTCTCTGATGGCACAGCTGGCGCTGCAGTACAGCGCCCTTAACCACTGCGCCACGCGGGAGGCCCCCTAATTCTTTAAAAGGTATCTGTTACCAGCAGATGCATATCTGAATTCCCAGTCATGTTTCAATTGACTGATTTCCTTATATTAACTGTATCTCAGTAAAATCTTTGAAATTGTTGCGTGTTGCGTTTATTTTCTAATAGCTCTGAGCCCTATGAACTCTGAGGTTGAGGTCAGGGCTCTGTGCAGGCCAGTCAAGTTCTTCCACACTGATCTCAACAAACCATTTCTGTATGAACTTCACTTTGTGTACAGGGTCATTGGCATGTTGAAACAGGTAAGGGCCTTCCCCAAACTGTTGCCACAAAATTGGAAGCACAGAATCGTATAGAATGTCATTGTCACGCGGTAGCGTTAAGATTTCCCTTCACTGGAACTAAGAGCCCTGAACATTGAAAAACAGCCCCAGATCATTATTCCTCCTCCAACAAACTTTACAGTTGGCACTATGCATTGGGGGTGTTAGCGTTCTCCTGGCATCCGCCAAACCCAGATTAGTCCGTCAGACTGCCAGATGGTGAAGCCTGATTCATCACTCTAGAGAATGCATTTCCACTGCTCCAGAGTCCAATGGTGGCAAACTTTACACCACTCCTGCCGACGCTTGGCATTGCACCTGGTGATCTAAGGTTTGTGTGTGGCTGCTCGGCCATGGAAACCCATTACATGAAGCTCCCGACAAACAGTTTTTGTGCTGACGTTGCTTCCAGAGGCAGTTTGGAACTCATTAGTGAGTGTTGCAACCGAGGACAGGAGATTTTTTTCACGTGCAACGCGCTTCATCACTCAACGGTCCCGCTCTGTGAGCTTGTGTGGCCTACCACTTCGCGGCTAAGCCGTTGTTGCTCCTAGGTGTTTCCACTTCACAATAACAGCACTTACAGTTGACCCGGGTCAGCTCTAGCAGGGCAGAAATTTGACGAACTGACTTGATGGAAAGGTTGCATCCTATGACGGTGCCACGTTGAAAGTCACTGAGCTCTTCAGTAAGGCCATTCTACTGCCAATGTTTGTCTATGGAGATTGCATGGCTGTGTGCTCAATTTTATACACCTGTCAGCAACGGGTGTGGTTGAAATAGCCGAAGCTTCATTTGAAGGGGTGTCCCTACACTGCTGTACATGTATTGTGAAATAATTAATTAATTAAAAAATAAAATAATGTTATGTAAAATGTTATTTTGCACACAGGCCAAAGACAACTCATTTGTATCTGCAGGATGTGTTTTTTGGCAGTTCATTTAACGCTCATGTCATTGTCATTGATGTCAATCATTTATGTAAAAGGTCATGTTTACAATACAGAGTTTCCTAAATTAGGGTTTTGATTCAGTCAAACATATGTGGGCAATGTTTATTGTTACTATGGAAACATTTTTGTGGAAGAACTTTTAATCATTTGTTAAGTGGAGTGACTGTTGAATAATCATATGACAGATGGTTAAAGAATGATGCTCTTGGATAGATAATTGCTTAGTTATTTAGGGTTGAATCAGGACAAAGTGATGCATCATAATAATATCAAACTTATTAAGAAAAACGATGGATCTACAAAGACAATATTCAGCGTAATGTTACTTTACTCTGTTTGAGTGACATGATTAATCCTACTTAGTTAAGTCTGGGACTTCAAGCTAGTGGTGCTTTTATGCTGTTATAAGTAAATGGCCTTGTCCGAGACAGAATGGCCCATAGAGCCTAAGTCCTGTTACCGTAGCGTGAGGAAGCTTGATGTACAAGTACACCTTCTGAACAGGGTGCTAGTCTATCGGATTAAAAAGTGCCACATTTAATAGTGTTACATTGTGTCTACAATGATATTGCAATTAGCTCTTCTCAAACTACAGTTCAAGAGCGTCTGTTGATAACCCTCTTGAAATAGTGGAAATGGGTTACTGTCCTGATAAATACGTTGACAGGCAGAGTTTGTGTTGTTTCAAATTGGGTTACATTTGCAGCAACCATTCCTAAAACACATGAAGACATCAAAGCTGTCAGTCAGACATCAGCTAGCGCCTTTACCAGAAGCCAAAAGATTAACTCTGCACTTACATAAAGCATTTAATCAATCTATTTACCCTACCTGTCAATATAGAGCTTCATGACTGCTAGCAGTGAGCATGAGTGTTTAGCGAGGTTGTGATCTTCGCATCCTGATCTGTGTGAGTGAGATCACGCGGCTGGCTCCTGTAGAAGGCACTAATCCCTAAACCAAAGAGAATCTGTGTGGCCTGGCAGCCCGTCGCTGTGTCAGTCGCTGGTCCACCAAAGTGTTCTTTGGCGGCGGGCCATTTTCTCCAGGGCTCCTGCTGTCTTCGCCCTGTTCTCTCCTGCCCAGCCCTATCCTCCCAGGGGATCTTCCACACCTCCCCCCTGCCTGGCCTCCGACTGACGGCTCCTCAAGGCCTCTTCGTTTCTGCACAGTCATCATAGTTCAGTGTCAAAGCTGCTCAAACACTACCGATCTCCCCCCTTATCACCCGGTAGAGCTCATATAACTAGCTCTAAACACATACAGTCACATCCAAAATGATTTGTACCCTTGATAAAGATGAGCAAAAAAAAAATGGCTATATTGTATGATCAACATTTTTTGAAAATTATATTATTTTATACTAATACAATTGCTCAGAGAAAAGAGATTTTATTTAACAAATAGATACTTAAAATATTTTTTTTTAAAGATAGGTGTCAATATTATTGGCATCCCTAAAGATTCTTATACATATAATCAAATAACACCTGCGTTACCTTGCTACTTTGAGTTTATCTCAGTTTAATGAAGTGTATTGTAACCTTTCATGGCTTCTGGCATGTAAAATCCCATTGTCATCCATCACCATGGGGAAAGGCAAAGAACTCACAAATGAAAAGCGACAAATGGTTGTTGGCTATATATAACACTTACCATTATTAGGGCAACAATTAAAACCACTGAAACATGCCTGGTAGAGGACCCATGTGTATCTAGTCCCCATAGTGAGGAAAATGGTTTGGGCAGCAAAGAAAAGTCCAAGAGCCACAGTTGGAGAATTTCAGAACTTGGTTGCATCTTGGGGGTCACCGAGTCTCTAAATCTGCAATTAGAATTACGCATGCCAATAGGCTAAGGGAAGGGTTATCATAAAAACAGATGTAAACACCAGGAGTTTTCTGAATGGTTTTTGGCACTTGGATTGGAACACGGTTCTATGGTCAGATGACATGAAAATAAAGCTCTTTTTCCACGCAAACCAGTGGTTGGTTTGACCTCGAATAAATGGATGCATGTGCAGAAAAGAACCTCATACCTACTGTAAAATATGATGGTGGATCTTGTGATGTTATGGGGTTGTTTAGCTTCCACCGGCCCTCAGGCCCTTTGCTAAGGTCAATGACATCATGAACTTGCAATAACCCCCAAGCACAAATCAAAATCAACGTTTTTGCAATGGCCATCTCAGTGTCCGGACTAGAACCCCATTGAAAACCTTTGATGTGATTTGAAGATGGTGAAAGGATATCAAGAATCTGGAAATATTCTGTACGGAGGAATGGTCTAAGATCCCTCCCAATGTGTTCTTCAATCTCATAACATATTTGAGAAAAATGGCTAAGTGCCATTATCCTCGCAGAAGGGGAGTGTGCACGTTGTATTGAAAAAAGGGATGCCATTAATTTTGACACTTAGTAAATTTTTTTGGTACTTATTATTAAACAAAATATCTTTCTCTGAGCAATTCTATTAATATAAAACAATAATAATAGTATTTGTGTTTTCTGCATTTGTTGTTGTTGCAGGGGCGTTTGAGGAAAACATCCCAAAACTCTTAATACGTTTTTAGGGCTTGTGTCATTTTCAATTTTCCAATGGTGTTTGTTTGCAGTAACTGACAAGCCACACATCTCACAGAAAACACTTGGTGAGGACAGTTGTTTTGATCTTCTGAAACACTTGATTTATAAGAGGTTGAGAAAGAGCTATTAACTGTAGAATCGCTGGGCCTTTCAGCCTATACGGTAGGGAACCCTAGGAGACCTGTGGTTATTAAGGGTAGGGAACCCTAGGAGACCTGGGCTCATCCTGTGAGATCTGTTTTGAGAAGTCATCTGAGGTATTTGTTCTGGGTGGAGACGATGGTTTGGGCTAAATAAAGGGTGGAAACCCAACAGGCTGCCTCGAGTTGGGAAAAAGGCCTTAGGCGTCTGACTAGCGCAAATTGGCATCAAATAAAAGGCTTTGTCTTTTAGGATACACTATTAGTTTAGGTAATGTATTTTTGGAAGATTCCACATAAACAGCAATCTGAACAGGATCAGTAAGAAGACCTTAACATGCCAGAGATGCACATTAAAAAGGCATTGTAATCTGCACACTGCGGTTCAAGAGTTTTGCTGTGCCATTATTTCTATGTCATCCTTTTTTTTGTCCAAAGTTACCAGTATTATTCACTAAATGTCTGCATTCAACACAACGGAAAATGAGCTAAAGCAGAAACAGACCTTCACACAGGCTTAACCAACATTGTTTATTAACCCAAAAAAAGGTGACACCATCGTGTCTTTGAAAAAAAAAAAAAAAAAAAAACCCGGCTTGTTCCTCGATGGGTTTGAGTGGAAGGTTTTGTCACTAACACTTTCCATGAAAACAAATTAAACAAATGCAATGAGGGAATCAGGGGGCCGGTCGAGTCGGACTGAGTCAACCAAACCAATCAGAGGAAAGATCTTCAAAACAAACTTTCACCAGCTGAGCCTGCTTAGCACATTGTGGTGGCGTGTTGAAAAGATAAGTTTGGATTGAGGAAAAAGAGCCCTTGAGCAGTCGTAAAGGGATACTTCCTTCCTAGCGGTTTGTTTCTAGTCAGTTACTAGGACTTAATTACTTTAAAAAAAATAATCCTAACGCTCTCCATTTGTTTGCAAGAAATTATGTTTAGGAACGTTTAGCTTCACCCAATAGCAGAAAAGTCCCACGAAGCCACCAAGGACTTCATGTAAATGTGCCTTCCGTGGAGATGATACATTTTAAAATGCACTTAGATGCTAGCGAAAGCATGAGAACCTTGGTATCCTGCGGTTTTAAAACTTCCCGCATTGACCCCACTTATTTTGAGTTTGCCAGTTGGTTGAACATTGTTGTAATCCTATAATAATCGTGGTACTTGTGAACATTTGGGGACACCACCTTCACCAATCAATAGACCTGCATTCATCACTCCATATTGACTCAATGTTAACTGAGGAGAGGAAATGGATGTCACTGTTACCGCCTTGCTTGGTAACCCACAACCTAACTGGGAAATGATCTCATAGTGGAACAACAGGAAAAAGAACATCGATGGCGAACGTGTAGGAAAGTATTTCTTACAAATATTGGACTAATTTGGAACCAGACAATGTCTTCCACCACCCTAACATGACACAGACTGTTACAGTAGTCACCACACGAGTATCACAGAGATGGAAGTGAATCAGGTTTTAATCATCTAGCTACAGTGTCACTAATCACAATGCGACTACCGGTGTGACTACCGCAGGGTCTAAGCCACAAAAGATCCTACACATAATTGCTGTGACTACTGCATGGTCTAAGCCACAAAAGATCCTACCCAGATGGTAGAAGTGTAATTATGAACGTGTGTTTCATCAGCGAATCGCCAAGCGGTACGTCCAGGTTCAGAAAGCTTCTACCGTCAAAGACATAAGACTCCCGAACAGCTAACCAAATGGCTACCCGCACTATTTGTATTGACACCCCCACCCCATTTTTACGCTGCTGCTACTCTGCTTTACGCTGCTGCTACTATGCATAGTCACTTTACCTTTACCTACATGTACATATTACCTCAATTACCTCGACTAACTGATGCCCCCACACATTGACTCTGTACCAGTGACCCCTGTACATAGCCTCGTTACTGTTATTTTATTGTTGCTCTTTTAATTATTTGTTATTTTTCTATTTGATTTTCTATTTAAATTTTTTTTATTGTTTACATTAGTTTATTTAGTAAATACTTTCATTAACACTTATTTTTTCTTAAAACTGCATTGTTGGTTAAGGGCTCGTAAGTCAGCGTTTCACTGTAAGTTCTACACCTGATGTATTCGGCTCATGTGACAAATCACATTTGACCTGATTTGATTTGAATTTGGTGCAGTTTGTCACATGGACATATTGTATGAAAATAATAAATCAACACGCGTTTTTATCGACATGATTTATTGGTCAACTATTAGATGTTTGATCGAATGTTTTTAAATATTTAAATATCGTAAATATGTCATTTATACATCATACCAAAAAAAAACTAAATTCAGAGTCACAAGCCTGCATGAAAAACACGCTGTTCCCTGTAGAAAAGTGAACACACCATTTTTTTTTTTACACCTTCACATTTCACTGACGGGACACGTCAATGGCTAAAACACCAACCGTGCAAATAATGAAACATTCTGTCCATCTGTTCACTTAGTTTTTTTGCAAATTCAAAATGTATTCTTTCTTCAAACCATCAAAGTACACGAGGGCGGTCTTGCAGTTCAATGTGCGGCCTGCAAACAGACAGCAGGCCCGTGGTGGTGCGTGCACTGTATCCCCAAGGCCTCGTTTGGTTCCATACAGCCGTCAGTCAAACAAGCAGTAGTTAGGCAAGTTCTCCCACGTCGAGTAGGCATCCCGATATCTGGATAAACAAAGGTTACATAAAGCAATCCCTCAATGATCCAAACTGTTTATTTCCACTGAGCTAGGCTATTTACATGTCACAAGGCGGGACCAGGGATAACTTGAAACAGACTATGGTCCTCGCCTGGTGACATGAAAAACGTAGTTCATTTCAAGGTGGTCCCTGGTCCCACCTGGCGACATGAAAACATTCTTATTTTCCTCCCTTGTTATTCGGAACAGAGTGCCTCTGCTTTGCATCGTCTCTGTTTCCTACCTGTTTTTGTACCTCCTGACATGCAGCTGTTGCCCTCCCTGGACTCTAGACAGTGCACACTCTGTGTTAATCTGCTACAAAGTCCCGTGATCAACTCCAATTATGTTTAGTGTTGCTCTGTGTATTGCTCCCACCGCCACCACTGTGTTGGGGTGGGGGGGGGGGGGATCTGTTACTGTTATTCAGAGCAGCCTCAAATGAGACCAGCCGTCTGTGTAGTCAACTGGTGAATCTGACCAGAGCCCCAGTGGAACATGTGGAACAGGTTACTTGCAACGACTTTGAGGAAGTTCAAAAGTGAATGACTTTAGCGAGATGTGGTTGGATCCTGGATTAGATCATGTTGATTAGGATCATATTAGAATCAGATATTTTCCAATCTCCATGGAGCAAAGTCGGTGAGAGATTCTGCTAAATGCTATTTTTCCTTTCCAAGGGTACAGCCACCCAGATATTTTTGTCAGGAAACGACAATGGTTTATCAATGGGGGACAATGGAAAAGATTTTCCGTCAAAAAACGCACATTAAATCAATCATTTTATTTATGCGACTCGTCCAAAACAGGTTTACTTGAATTGAACTTCAGATGGATAAAAACAGACAACAGAAAAATGCATAAAGTATATGATTTGATCCATGTTTACGTGTCTGTGTGTGGCTGTAGCCTATCTGGATGCTACATGCTAACTGTATGCTACTTGCTAACTGGATGCTACATGCTAACTGGATGCTACATGCTAACTGGATGCTACATGCTAACTGGATGCTACATGCTAACTGGATGCTACATATAAAGTTGGAGGGAAGTGACACATGGTCGGCGTCCCGTAAGCACTCAAGCAAAGTGAGTGCTTACACTTGACCTGACTTGATAAGGTGGTCCTTTTCCACAGGGAGTGGTGTGACTTTGATTTGGAACACAAAAGAAGTGGAGGGTGTGACTGCTAGTTATCAAGTAGAGGGAGGGCCGGGAGGGGCAGATTAGAGGGCAATGTCACTATGACTGACTGGCTTCCTGTACACTAAACCCTTAAAACAAAGTATTCTGTCATACTCACTTCCTGTCTCTTTTATACAGTCATGTTTAAACTGTGAAGGCTGAGATTAAATGTATCCTCAGTCAAATAAAATGTCTGGGATTATTCAAAAGTATGTAATTGAAACGCATTCAACCAACTCAAATTATAATCTCCTTTTATTTTAGAGTTATTATTTTAGATCACTAGTACATACTATGTAACAATGTGTAAATAACAATGTGTATCCATACTGGTACATGTAACTACCTACACACCTTCATGGGTTTCTCTTTATTTTTACTATTTTGTACATTGTATAATAATAGTGAAGACATCAAAACTATGAAATAACACATAGGGAATCATGTACTGTAGTACCTAAAAAAGTGTTAAACAAGTAAAAATATATTTTACATTTGAGATTCTTCAAAGTCACACCCTTTTGCTTGATTACAGTTTGGCACACTCTTGGTGTTCTCTCAACCAGCTTCATGAGGTAGTCAACTGGAATGCATTTCAATTAACAAGTGTGCCTTGTTAAAAGTACATTTTGTAACGATTGTCGTTGGTGGAAGAAGGTGAGGACCAAGGTGCTGCGTGGTATGTGTTAGGCATTTTATTAAATATAACTGAACACTAGATAACAAAGTAACAAAAGGCACAACCGAAACAGCTCTGTCAGGTGCAACACTCTAAACAGAAAATAACTACCCACAAATCATAGTGGGAGAACAGGATACCTAAGTATGGTTCTCAATCAGAGACAACGATCGACAGCTGCCTCTGATTGGGAACCATACCAGGCCAAACACAGAAATACAAAACCTAGAACAAAAACATAGAATGCCCACCCCAACTCAAGCCCTGACCAAACTAAAACAGAGACATAACTATAGTCAGGACGTGACAGTACCCCCCCCCAATGGTGCAGACCCTGGCTGCAAAACCTAAACCCATAGGGGAGGGTCTGGGTGGGCATCTGTCCGCGGTGGCGGCTCTGGCGTGGGACGTGGACCCTACTCCACCATAGTCTTGGCCCACTTAAGTGGCGCCTTTGGAGCGGCAACCCTCTCCGCCGACCTCGGACTGGGGACCCTTGCAGCGGGCCTCGAATAGATGGGAGACTCTGGAGGCGCCGGAGTGAAGGGCGGCTCTGGAGGCGCCGGAGTGACGGGAGGGAGACTCTGGCAGATCCGGACTGACAGGAGGGAGACTCTGGCAGCTCAGGACTGACAGGAGGGAGACTCTGGCAGCTCAGGACTGACGGGAGACTCTGGCAGCTCAGGACAGACGGGAGACTCTGGCAGCTCAGGACAGACGGGAGACTCTGGAAGCTCAGGACAGACGGGCAACTCTGGCAGCTCAGGACAGACGGGAGACTCTGGCAGCTCAGGACAGACGGGAGCACCTGTAGGGGGGAGAAAGAGACATCCTGGTGCGGGGGGCTGCCACCGGAGGCCTGATGCGTGGAGGAGGCACCAAATAGACCGGACCGTGGAGGCGCACTGAAGGTCTCGATCACCGAGCCTGCACAACCCTACCCGGCTGGATACTCCCCGTAGCCCGGCGGGGTGGAACAGACCGCACTGGGCTGTGCTGGCGCACCAGGGACACCATGCGTAGAGCTGGTGCCATGTACCCCGGCCCGAGGAGATGCACTGGAGACCAGATGCGCTGAGCAGGTTTCATGGCACCTGGCTCGATGCCCACTCTAGCCTGGCCGATACTAGGCGCTGCGATGTAATGCACCGGGCTATGCCTGCGCACCGGGGACACCATGCGCCTCACGGCATAACACGGTGCCTGCCCAGTCCACCTCTCTCCACGGTAAGCACGAGGAGTTGGCGCAGGTCTCCTACCTGACTTCGCCACACTCCCCGTGTGCTCCCCCCAAAAATTTTTTTGGGCTGCCTCTCGTCCCAGCCGCGCTGCCGTGCTGCCTCCTCATACCACCGCCGCTCAGCTTTCACTGCCTCCAGCTCTGCTTTGGGGCGGCGATATTCCCTAGCCTGTGCCCAGGGTCCCTTGCTGTCCAGAATCTCCTCCCATGTCCAGGAGTCTTGAGATTTCTGCCACTGGCCGTTACCACGCTGCTTGGTCCTTGGTTGGTGGGGGGGGGATTCTGTAACGCTCGTCTTCCTCCTCTTCTGAGGAGGAGTAGTAGTAGGAAGGATCGGAGGACCAATGCGCAGCGTGGTACATGTTCATGGTGATAATTATTACACTCAGAACACTAAAACAAAAAAACTAAGAGAAAGAAACGAAACAGTCCTGTCTGGTGACATACACATAACAGAAAACAATCACCCACACCACACAGGTGGGAAAAGGCTACCAAAGTATGAATCTCAATCAGAGACAACTAACGACACCTGCCTCTGATTGAGAACCATACCAGACCAAACACAAAAACACCACATAGAAAAAGGAACATAGACAACCCACCCAACTCACGGCCTGACCATACTAAAACACATGTGAGACATAACAAAAGAACTAAAGTCAGAATGTGACATTGATTATTAATAAACATCTTGAACTCTAACAATCTGCCTCCTGTGTCTGCATCTGGGTCTCGCCTTCTGCCCTTATAAGATAACCCTATCTGGTAAAAGACCAAGTCCATATTATGGCAATAACAGCTCAAATAAGCAAAGAGAAATGACAGTCCATCTTTACTTTAAGACATGACACTCAGTTAATACGGAAAATTTCAAGAACTTTGAAAGTCTCTTCAAGTGCTGTCGCAAAAACCATCAAGGGCTATGCTGAACTGGATCTCATGAGGATCACCACAGGAAAGGAAGACCTAGAGTTCCTTCTGCTGCAGAGGATAATTTCATTAGAGTTAACTGCACCTCAGATTGCAGCCCAAATAAATGCTTTACAGATTTCAAGTAACAGAAACACCTCAACATCAACTGTTCAGAAGAGACTGCAAGAACCAGGCTTTCATGGTCGAATTGATGCAAAGAATTCACTACTAAAGGACACTAAAAAGAAGAAGAGTCTTGCTTGGCCCACGAAACACGAGCAATGAACATTAGACCGGTGGAAATCTGTTCTTTCATCTGATGAAACAAAATGTGACATTTTTGGTTCCAACCATCATGTCTTTGTGAGAAGCAGAGTAGGTGAACGGATGATTTATTTTATGTATTTATTTCACCTTTATTTAACCAGGTAGAACACCTTTATTTAACCAGGTAGAACACCTTTATTTAACCAGGTAGAACACCTTTATTTAACCAGGTAGAACACCTTTATTTAACCAGGTAGAACACCTTTATTTAACCAGGTAGAACACCTTTATTTAACCAGGTAGAACACCTTTATTTAACCAGGTAGAACACCTTTATTTAACCAGGTAGAACACCTTTATTTAACCAGGTAGAACACCTTTATTTAACCAGGTAGAACACCTTTATTTAACCAGGTAGAACACCTTTATTTAACCAGGTAGAACACCTTTATTTAACCAGGTAGAACACCTTTATTTAACCAGGTAGGCTAGTTGAGAACACCTTTATTTAACCAGGTAGGCTAGTTGAGAACACCTTTATTTAACCAGGTAGAACACCTTTATTTAACCAGGTAGAACACCTTTATTTAACCAGGTAGAACACCTTTATTTAACCAGGTAGGCTAGTTGAGAACACCTTTATTTAACCAGGTGAGGCTAGTTGAGAACACCTTTATTTAACCAGGTAGGCTAGTTGAGAACACCTTTATTTAACCAGGTGAGGCAAGTTGAGAACACCTTTATTTAACCAGGTAGGCTAGTTGAGAACACCTTTATTTAACCAGGTAGGCTAGTTGAGAACACCTTTATTTAACCAGGTAGGCTAGTTGAGAACACCTTTATTTAACCAGGTAGGCCAGTTGAGAACACCTTTATTTAACCAGGTAGGCTAGTTGAGAACACCTTTATTTAACCAGGTAGGAACACCTTTATTTAACCAGGTAGGAGTTGAGAACACCTTTATTTAACCAGGTAGGCCAGTTGAGAACACCTTTATTTAACCAGGTAGGCCAGTTGAGAACACCTTTATTTAACCAGGTAGGCTAGTTGAGAACACCTTTATTTAACCAGGTAAGCCAGTTGAGAACACCTTTATTTAACCAGGTAGGCCAGTTGAGAACCAAGTGAGAACACCTCATTTACAACCAGGTGCCAGTTGAGACTTTATTTAACCAGGTAGGCCAGTTGAGAACAAGATAAAGCAAAGCAGTGTGACACAAACAACAACACAAAGTTACAGATGGAATAAACAAACATGCAGTCAATAACACAATATAAAAAAGTCTATATATAGTGTGTGCAAATGAGGTAAGATAAGGGAGGAAAGGCAATAAATAGTGGTGAAATAATAACAATTTGGAAATTAAACACGGATTGATAGATGAAGAACAAAATAAATAAATAACAGAAAGGAGATGAGGTAGCTGGATTGGATATTTACAGATGAGGTAGATATGAGTCTCCAGCTTCTGTGATTTTTGCAATTCGTTCCAGTCGTTGGCAGCAGAGAACTGGAGGGAAAAGCGGCCAAAGGAGGAATTGGCTTTGGGTGTGACTAGTGAAATATACCTGCTGGAGCGCATGCTACACGTGGGTGCTGCTATGGTGACCAGTGAGCTGAGATAAGACAGGGCTTTACCTAGAAAAGACTTAGATGACCTGGAGCCAGTGGGTTTGGCGACGAATATGAAGCGAGGGCCAGAAAACGAGAACATACAGGTTGCAGTGGTGGGTAGTATATGGGGCTTTGGTGACAAAACGGATGGCACTTTGATAGACTACATACTATTTGCTGAGTAGAGTGTCGGAGGCTATTTTATAAATGACATCGCCGAATTCAAGGATTGGTAGGATAGTCAGTTTTACGAGGGTATGTTTGGCAACATGAGTGAAGGTTGCTTTGTTGCGAAATAGAAAGCTGATTCTAGATTTAATTTTGGATTGGAGATGCTTAATGTGAGTCTAGAAGGAGAGTTTACAGTCTAACCAGACACCTAGGTATCTGTAGATGTCCACATATTTTAAGTCAGAACCGTCCAGAATAGTGATGCTGGACGGGCAGGCAACTGTTGGTCGCAATCGGCTGAAGAGCATGCATTTAGTTTTACTTGCATTTAAGAGCAGTTGGAGGCCACGGACGGAGAGATGTATGGCGTTGAAGCTCGTCTGGATGTTAGTTAACACAGTGTCCAAAGAAGGGCCAGAAGTATACAGAATGGTGTCGTCTGCGTAGAGGTGGATCAGAGAATCACCAGCAGCAAGAACGAAATCATTGATGTGTGCAGAGAAAAGAGTCGACCTGAGAATTGAACCCTGTGGCACCCCCATAGAGACTGCCAGAGGTCCGGACAACAGGCCCTCCGATTTGACACACTGAACTCTGTCTGAGAAGTAGTTGGCGAACCAGGCGAGGCAGTCATTTGAGAAGCCAAAGCTGTCGATAAGAATTTGGTGATTGATAGAGTCGAAAGCCTTGGCCAGGTCTATGAATACAGCTGCACAGTGTTGTCTCTTATCGATGGAGGTTATGATATCATTTAGGACCTTGAACGTGGCTGAGGTGCATCCATGACAGCTTGGAAACCAGATTGCATAGCGGAGAAGGTACGGTGGGATTCGAAATGGTCGGTCATCTATTTGTTGACTTGGCTTTCGAAGACCTTAGAAAGACAGGGTAGGATAGATATAGGTCTGTTGCAGTTTGGGTCTAGAGTGTCTCCCCCTTTGAAGAGGGGGATGACCGCGGCAGCTGTCCAATCTTTGGGGATCTCAGACGATATGAAAGAGAGGTTGAACAGGCTAGTAATAGGGGTTGCAACAATTTCGGCTGATAATTTTAGAAAGATAAGCTCCAGATTATCTAGCCCTGCTGATTTGTAGGTGTCCAGATTTTGCATCTCTTTCAGAACATCAGCTATCTGGATTTGGGTGAAGGAGAAATGGGGCTTGGGCAAGTTCCTGTGGGGGGTGCAGGGCTGTTGACCAGGGCAGGGGTGGCCAGGTGGAAAGCATGGCCAGCCGTAGATAAATCCTTATTTAAATTCTCAATTATCGTGGATTTATCGGTAGTGACAGTGTTTCTTAGCCTTAGTGCAGTGGGCAGCTGGGAGGAGGTGCTCTTATTCTCCATGGACTTTACAGTGTCCCAGAACTTTTTGGAGTTTGTGCTGCAGGATGCAAATTTCTGTTTTCTGTTTGAAAAAGCTAGCCTTTGCTTTCCTAACTGCCTGTGTATATTGGTTCCTAACTTCCCTGAAAAGTTGCATATTGCGGGGGCTATTCCGTGCTAATGCAGTACACCACAGGATGTTTTTGTGCTGGTCAAGGGCAGTCAGGTCTGGAGTGAACCACGGGCTATGTGGTTCCCACCGTGAAGCATGGAGGAGGTGGGATGGTGTGGGGGTGCTTTGCTGGTGACACTGTCTGTGATTTATTTAGAATTCAAGGCACACGTAACCAGCATGGCTACCATAGCATTCTGCAGCCATACGCCATACAATCTGGTTTCGCTTAGTGGGACTAGCATTTGTTTTTCAACAGGACAATTACCCAACACACCTCCAGGCTGTGTAAGGGCTATTTTACCCAGAAAGGCAGTGATGGAGTGCTGCATCAGATGACCTGGTCTCCACAATCACCCGACCTCAACCCAGTTGCGATGGTTTAGGATGAGTTGGCATGCAGAGTGAAGGAAAAGCAGCCAACAAGTGGTCAGCATACGTGCAAACTCCTTTAAGACTGTTGGAAAAGTATTCCTCATGAAGCTCATTGAGAGAATGCCAAGGGTGTGTAAAGCTGTCATCAAGACAAAGGGTGGCTACTTTGAAGCTTCTCCGATATAAAATATACTTGGATTTGTTTAACACTTTTTTGGTCATAGTTTTGATGTCTTCACTATTATTCTACAATGTAGAAAATAGTTAAAATAAAGAAAAATTATTGAATGAGTATGTGTGTCCAAACGTTTGACTTGTACAGTATATATTGCTTTATTATGGCATCCGAAGGTTTAAGAGTAGTGGTTGCTTCCTTCTGGTAAATGGTTTCCTCATAGTCAAGAACTGGCAGGAAAGCTGACTGTAGAATCTACTTCCTGCCATTTAGAGAGAGACAAGGTCTGTTTCTAAAAAAAGAAGCCCACTTTAAATGTTAGCTTTTTGACTAGCTCATCTGTATTTTTTATTTATTTTATTTTTTATATTAAATCTTTGTCAATCCAAATGCCCATATATTTATAGGCAGGCACCCATTCATTGTCTATCACCCATAATGCACCACACAATGAGATGAACTCAAGGTCCAATGCTTGGCGTTTCTCTTCATGTGTGAAGGCATGTGCTGATAATGAATTAGGGAACAGGTTGTCAGGATGTATTTAATGCGAAATTAACATATATGTGTGATGGTCCCTATAAGAATGAGACATAATAAAGAGAATTATACTAACACTACGGTCCTTTGTCTCAGGTTGGAAGAAGCTCTCCGGGTGTTTTCATTTCCGAAGGTGAGTAAACATTGTGCAGTCAATTATCACACTTCTGTTTGGGCAAGCTAATCAAAGCTTTCCTTGTCTATTCATCATCTAAATTTAACACAGGTGCCCTGCCCAGAGGTAATCGGAAAATCTCTTGACTCAGAAAAAAAACCCACGTACATTAAATATGGATTAGAATGTCATTTGAGGGCATATTTAAAATATAGTAGTATTTGTGCCCCTTAAATCTTCCGATTTCACAGACTCACCCACTTGACTCAGTCAAGCGTCGACTGCACAAAGGACCTAAAAATGAACAAGTTATAATGTTATTCTGTTCTCTGTGAACAGAAAACTGAAGTTATCTAGTTGTATCTGATAAGAGTTTAAAAAAAAGGATAGTTCAGCCAAAATGAAACATTGGTTTCCTTACCCTGTAAGCAGTCTATGGACGAGGTATGACAGAAATCCATGCTTTTGTTTTGGTTTCCCTGGCACTGTTTCCACATGCTAACATGATATAATGCGAGTTGAGTCATCCGAACACAGAGTTCTCTTTTAAATGTCAGGTCTGGAAGGGCAAAATATGCATTTTTGTACGCATGTTATCCTGATATTGTTTGGATCTGGTTGTCCCCGTCCCAAAGTGGATGAGCTCGCATTGCGCTCCAATCTCAACATAGTGTTGATTCAATCAGGCAACTCAAAACTCTGCCCCAAACCTGTTTTGGGGTCGAGAGGCACCTTTTCATAATACAGTTGGTGTAAATACCTTCCTAGCCTGTGAGGGAAAGTACTTGCTGGCTACATAAAATGCAAGCCAGCTAACTAATATTTAGAAAATGTTTTTATGTTTATTTATATTAATGGTAATGCTAACCCATTTATAATCGCTTTAGCTTTTTGCTAGGTAGCTTTGTGGATAGATACAGTAGTTTGCCAATGCCATCGGTTGTGTCTTCTTGATCTCTTCCCTTTGTCACCAATTGGAGCTGGTTACTGGCATTTTAATATAGAGAGGGAATTGGCAGTCCAGACACACTGTGGACACAGTAATCACATTTAAACATTGGTGTAAAGTACTTAAGTAAATATACATTACAGTACTACTTAAGTCGTTTTTTGGGGGTATATTTACTTACCTGTTTCAATTTTTTTATTTTGTAATTTTCCCCCTTTTTCCCCCCAATTGATAGTTACGGTCTTGTCCCATTGCTGCAAGTCCCCTATGGACTCAGGAGAGGCAAAGGTCGAGAGCCATGCATTCTCCGAAGCACGACCCTACCAAGTCGCACTACTTTTTGACACACTACTCGCTTAACTCAGAAGCCAGCCACACCAATGTGTCGGAGTTAACACTGTCCAGCTGGCGACGAAAGTCAGCTTGCAAGTGCCCTGCCCGCCACAAGGAGTTGCTAGAGCGCAATGGGACAAGGAAATCCCGGCTGTCCAAACCCTCCCCTAACCCGGACAACCCTGGGCCAAATGTTCGACGCATTGCTTTAGACCCCTTACCACTCAGGAGGCCCCCTCTATTTATATTTTTGACAACTTTTATTTTTACCTCACTACATTTCTAAAGACAATATTGTACTCTTTACTCCATAAATTTTCCCTGACTACCAATCTTTTGTAAATAATGTCTGAGTGTTGGAGTGTGTCCCTGGCTTCCATACATTTTAAAAAACAAGAACGTGGTGCCGTCTGCTTTGCTTTTTACTTCAATACATTTCTAATGAAAATAATGTACTTTTTACTCAATACAATTTCCCTGACACCAAAAGTACTCATTTCATTTTGTATGCTTAGCAAGACAGGAAGTCCAAATCACACAATTATCAAGAGAACATCCCTGGTCATCTCTACTACCCTCTGGACACACTTAACACAAATGCTTTGTTTGTAAATTATGTTGGAGTGTGCCCCTGGCTATAATTTTAATACTTAAGTATATTTTAGCAATTACATTTACTTTTGATACTTAAGTATTTTTTAAACCAAATACGTTTAGACTTTTCTGAAGTAGTATTTTACTGGTTGACTTTCACTTTGACTTGAGTCATTTTCTATTACGGTATTTTTAACTTTTTTTGTTGTTGTTTTTTTGTTTGTTGATTTTTACCCCTTTTTCATGGTATCCAATTATTTTTAGTAGCTACTATCATCGCTACAACTCCCATACGGGCTCGGGAGAGACGAAGGTTGAAAGTCATGCGTCCTCCGATACACAACCCAACCAAGCCGCACTGCTTCTTAACACAGCGCACATCCAGCCAGCTGCACCAATGTGTCGGAGGAAACACTGTGCACCTGGCAACCTTGGTTAGCGCGCACTGCGCCCGGCCTGCCACAGGAGTCGCTGGTGCGCGATGAGACAAGGACATCCCTACCGGCCAAGCCCTCCCTAACCCAGACGACGCTAGGCCAATTGTGCGTCGCCTCACGACTTCCCGGTCACGGCCGGTTACGACAGAGACTGGGCGCGAACCCAGATTCTCTGATGGCACTGTCCCACCCGGGAGGCCCTGTATTTTTTACTTTTACTCAAGTATGACAATTGGGTATTTTTTCCACCCCTGTTTACAACCAAATACTTTTAGACTTTTACTCAAGTAATATTTTACTGTCTGACTTTCACTTTGACTTCCACCTCCACCACATTTAAAATAAACACATCCAGGTGTAGACTCACTGATGTGATCAGAATTCAATGATCGGAATACAATAGCTACAAGTCTCAACAGGGCCAGTGTTTTCCCTCTCACTTTATGCCATTCTTTTGAGGGTTTGGGCTGTACAAGTATCAGACAACCCCTGAAAAGTCTCTGTTTTGCAGAGATGATACATAGTCTGTCCCGGGTTACCCTTTTTCCACAGACGTTGATAGGGTATCCTGGGCATCCCTGCCTGGTGCCACGGTATACTTGGACCTGTCAGAGTCCACCCACAATCTCCTCAGAGCAGCTTGCTGCGTAACACTACAGAGAGACATTCTCTCAAAATCCAGTCGTGTATGTCCAAAGATAACCCAGAGAGGTATGGACACATGCCAAATCATTACACTGCAGAAACCTCTCAGACAGAGAGAGCAAGGGAGAGAGCGAGAGAGAGAAAGAGAGAGACAGGGAGAGAGGGATAGGTGGAGAGCAACAAGTGGCTGATCCATCCCATTCATGCCAAACACTTCCCTTCCTGCTAACCCTCCTCCAGCCCTCCTTTGTATTTTATTATCTTCCTGGCTTCATCAGATCTCTCTGTTTCTCAGAGAGCTGCAGTGTGTTCATTTACAGTTCCATAATGAATAACTGTGACTATTCCGTAGATCTGATGAATGACATTTGTAGCATCTTGTCTGAGAAATATGCCTCCTCCCTTAACGCCCTCCCCTCCTTTCAATGGAGGTACATTGTCCAGTTTCAGACTGAATTGAAAGAAGACATAAAACTTAGCTGATTTAAATCATTGTAGTCATTCCACCAATTTGGTGCCTTTTGAGATGTGAAACTTCATGGGGAAAAAACGTTTGATTTCACCTAATTTTACATTCTGTCATGAAGAGCACATGTTCAACTTAATAAAAAATAAGTTTTCCCTTCTCGAGGTTAAATAAAAAATATGTTTTCCTGTCTCAAGAGGGACGTTTTCCCGCCTCTAATGACTTCCCCATCCCGCATGAGGGAGCGTAATCATCGACTGACACTAATTAGCATAACGCAACGGACATAAATATTCCTAGAAAATATTCCTATTCATGAAAATCACAAGTGAAATATATTGAGACACAGCTTAGCCTTTTGTTAATCACCCTGTCATCTCAGATTTTCAAAATATGCTTTACAACCAAAGCTAGACATGCATTTGTGTAAGTTTATCGATAGCCTAGCATAGCATTTTGTCCAGCTAGCAGCAGGAAACTTGGTCACGGAAATCAGAAAAGCAATCAAATTCAATTGTTTACCTTTGATAAGCTTTGGATGTTTTCACTCACGAGACTCCCAGTTAGATAGCCAATGTTCCTTTTTTCCAAAAATATGATTTTTGTAGGTGAAATAGCTCCGTTTGTTCTTCACGTTTGGCTGAGAAATCGCCCGGAAATTGCAGTCACGAAAACACTGAAAAATATTCCATATTAGCTCCATCCATAATATCGACAGAAACATGGCAAACGTTGTTTATAATCAATCCTTAAGGTGTTTTTCAAATATCTATTCGATAATATATCCACCGGGACAATTGGTTTTTCAGTAGGACCGATTGGAATAATGGCTACCTCTGTATTTTACATGAGAATCACTCTGGGAGCCATCAGGTGACCAGTTGCGCAATGTAGCCGCTTACGGGTATTCTTCAACATAAATGCGTAAAACTACGTCACAATGCTGTAGACACCTTGGGGAATACGGAGCAAAAGTAATCTGGTTGATAGCCCATTCACTGCTCAATAGGCACGCATTGGAACGCAGTGCTTTCAAAACATGAGGCACTTCCGGATTGGATTTTTCTCAGGCTTTCGCCTACAATATCAGTTCAGTTATACTCACAGACAATATTTTTATAGTTTTGGAAACTTTAGAGTGTTTGCTATCCTAAGCTGTCAATTATATGCATATTCTAGCATCTTGTCCTAACAAAATATCCCGTTTACTACGGGAACGTTATTTTTACCAAAAATGAAAATACTGCCCCCTAGTCACAAAAGGTTAAATAAAAAATGACTATAGCCTATCAAGTGCCAAATAAATAAAACAGTAACAGTTGACCGTAAACAGGGTTGACCGGTAACAGGGTTGACCGTAACAGGGTTGACCGTAACAGGGTTGACCGTAAACAGGGTTGACCGTAACAGGGTTGACCGTAACAGAGTTGACGATTTCATCTCAAATTAGCCATAAATCCCCTTGTGACAGGGGAAATTGAAGTTTGTTGTGTGTAACAGGGAGGGGCAATTGTATGCAAGTTTCACACAAAAAAACCTGTACAAAATGTCTAACCTGTCTATCTATGGTTAACAGGGTTGGCGTTTTACGCTCGACCTGCTCAATTTTCCATCACAAAACACCAGAAAATTGTCAAAAAGAGTAGAACTAGCTCACCTGCTTTTACACTCTGATTTGACTATTAAGATGTTTCTTTTGAATTATATTTCCAAAAAGGAATAGTTTTACCATTTTTAAAATGAGAGTTCAGTTCATGTAGCATGGTTGACCTTAAAATGAATCACTAATCATGTAAAAAATAAATACAAATTTTCAGAAATGACTGTCAAAGCAACAAGATAACTATGGCTTTACAACGATGGTGAAAACTTGTTGGTGTTAAGTGGGTTAAAAGTCACAGAGGGATGTTAAAAAGCAGAATTTGAGGAACTTTAGCAAGACTTAATTCATATAGAAAATCTGATTCATTGAATTATCCATGTGGTCATTATTAAAGGGGACTTCATTTTAATATAACAGGCTTTTAAAATTCAATATTATTACACATTTTCTACTTAAAATATCAAAGGAATGTCAAAGGCACTCATTTTGTGGAACAACCCTGTGATAGCACTCTAGGTCTTACAAAATAGATCAAATCATATCAAAGTTTAATATAAGTCTACTACTCAGCTCTAATGAGCCCACAGGTTAGATTGACATATACTGTACACGTGAGGTGTATGTCTGTTAACATCAATTCATCATATGGCTAAATCAAACCAAGATGCATCATTTTAACCAGTTCCATTTTTAATATTTATAATAATAATATATATACTTTTATCCAAATCCTCTTACAGTAGTTTGTGCATAATTTTGGGGTGGATGGCCCACAACCCTGACTTTATAAGCACCATGCTCTACCAACTGAACCACACTGGACCACCAGAATCCCATTGAGCCAAGTCTAGGTGGAGTTAAGGGACCACAGTCAATTGGTATGAATCACAGTGCTCTATTTTTTTTTTCCAGGAGAACTTAAGTTAATCTTTAGGTTTTTTTTTCTCTCATTGACTCCTCACAAGAATGGCCACTGTGTTTCCTGGAATCATACTCTCTTTCTTCATCATAGTGGTGTAATAAACTTGAAGGTTTCCCCCCCCCCCCCCCCTCCTGCAGAACAGTGCTGTAAAGATAAACTAGCCTCAATGGAAAAAGTGGCCCACAGTTCCGTTTGCTGATGATTATAATAATTTAAATCCCAAGAAGAAGAGAGAAAAACTCAGCATCAGAAGGTCACTCCAGAATTAAGTTGCTTCAAGTTGATGCAGATTTCACTGATGTCATTGGTCCAATGGTAGCTTACGAGATTCCGTTTGGACATTTCAACCACACGTTTTTTTTTAAATATGTACAAGAGTCCATCACAGTTATACAACCTTAGGAAGACTGGATAGGCACTCTCCCTATTGTCAGTGTTATCACAGTTATACAACCTTAGGAAGACTGGATAGGCACTCTACCTATTGTCAGTGTTATAACAGTTATACAACCTTAGGCAGACTGGATAGGCACTCAGCCTATTGTCAGTGTTATCACAGTTATACAACCTTAGGAAGACAGGATAGGGACTCCACCTATTGTCAGGGTTTCGTCACTAGATAACGGAATTTGTTATCTCCATATGTTATTCTTTAGAAAGCTCAAATTTTGAACCTTAAAGTAATGAACCAAGAAGGAAATACATTTGACGCTTAGGTTGCAATTTGGGGAGGGAAAACAGTAGAATTTCTATGGGTGGCAACCTCTGCATCACTTTTTCCCGTGTGGATTGTCGTGGTTGATGTCTACATTATCAAAATAAACGTTTTGGAGGGAAAGCAGCTCTCTACTTCAGCACCTGCAACGCTGTAGACACAGTCATACTAGTTCCAGATGAAGAGTTCAATAATCTCAACTATGTACGCAGCTAGACGGTACCTGCTTCATGTCAGGACTTGTCAGTAGTGTTTAGAAATGTTAGGTTGAAGAACAAATGGTTATGTAAACAACGTTTGTGGGTGTTACAAACCATATTTGAATAGAAATAAAATAAATAAACTGTTATCAACAAATGAAAGGAGACATGTTAAGGTGTGTTGTTATTACAATGTTATTACCAAACGCCTCAGAACTATCCAGCAAAGCATGTTTTTGTCTAGCAGTGTTTCCAGGAGAGGTTTTTTCCCCCCAAAGGCTGCAGTTTTCTCTGCCTTTGTTTTGTTCTCTGGCCTTCTTGTGAAATTATGAACTTAGTAATATGAACTACTTGGCATTGGCTATCATTGGTGGCCTGCACTGATACAGTTGGTACTAAACTGAAACATAATTCTGTCAGAGAATATGCATGCAATTGCACCTGTGGGGCCTGCACGATGACGGATAGGTCATATTATGTGTTCGGTAAACGCATATGGAAGTGACCTTAAGTGGAGGACCTGAGTGTTAAGTTAAATGTCTTTACTTGAATATGTGCTTGTGGTAACTGAGGGAAGTGGTGCTGCTAAGCTGCCTGTGGTGATTCTTGACTTGACAAAGAGACTTTTTGTTCTCAATTAGATTCACCATAATGGTTGAGGCTTCCAAAGATTTTATTATACTTTAGCTCTTTAGCTTTCTCCCACTTGGAAAAGTAGCAAAATTGAGGATTTGTCAGATCACATCATTGCTGTCAATGGGTTGGCCGGACTTACAAGACTCTCTGAAGCTATGTTTCCTCTTTTTTTTCTTTTAAGTCTGAAACAATTCAGACACCTTACACTGAAGTCACTTAGTCACTTAATAAGGTGTTTTACTCCACCTCACAGGTGAGCTACCATCCCTGCTATGTTTACAATGTGAAGTACTTACTGAATCTTCATTTGATCGCTTTTATAAATTATTATTCACTACATTGTCCAATTACAGAGAACAGTTTTTTTTCTCTATGAAACTTTGGGGGGCGGGGGGAAAGAGGGAATCTTAGCAGACTGGCGAATTAGCTAGACATTCTTTAACAGTTCTCCACCTCAGACCACTTCCTTTACCAGTTCTCCACCTCAGACCACTTCCTTTACCAGTTCTCCACCTCAGACCACTTCCTTTACCAGTTCTCCAACTCAGACCACTTCCTTTACCAGTTCTCCACCTCAAACCACTTCCTTTACCAGTTCTCCAACTCAAACCCCTTCCTTTACCAGTTCTCCAACTCAAACCACTTCCTTTACCAGTTCTCCAACTCAAACCACTTCCTTTACCAGTTCTCCACCTCAGACCACTTCCTTTACCAGTTCTCCACCTCAAACCACTTCCTTTACCAGTTCTCCAACTCAGACCACTTCCTTTACCAGTTCTCCACCTCAGACCACTTTCTTTACCAGTTCTCCAACTCAAACCACTTCCTTTACCAGTTCTCCACCTCAAACCACTTCCTTTACCAGTTCTCCACCTCAGACCACTTTCTTTACCAGTTCTCCAACTCAAACCACTTCCTTTACCAGTTCTCCACCTCAAACCACTTCCTTTACCAGTTCTCCAACTCAAACCACTTCCTTTACCAGTTCTCCACCTCAAACCACTTCCTTTACCAGTTCTCCACCTCAGACCACTTCCTTTACCAGTTCTCCACCTCAAACCACTTCCTTTACCAGTTCTCCAACTCAAACCACTTCCTTTACCAGTTCTCCACCTCAAACCACTTCCTTTACCAGTTCTCCACCTTAAACCACTTCCTTTACCAGTTCTTCACCATCCACTGACTAACAGTGATATCCTCATGTTGGAGGCTGAAGGGGAAGTGATATCCTCATGTTGGAGGCTGAAGGGGAAGTGATATCCTCATGTTGGAGGCTGAAGGGGAAGTGATATCCTCATGTTGGAGGCTGAAGGGGAAGTGATATCCTCATGTTGGAGGCTGAAGAGGAAGTGATATCTTCATGTTAGAGGCTGAAGGGGAAGTGATATCCTCATGTTAGAGGCTGAAGGGGAAGTGATATCCTCATGTTGGAGGCTGAAGGGGAAGTGATATCCTCATGATGGAGGCTGAAGGGGAAGTGATATCCTCATGTTGGAGGCTGAAGGGGAAGTGATATCCTCATGTTGGAGGCTGAAGGGGAAGTGATATCCCCATGTTGGAGGCTGAAGGGGAAGTGATATCCTCATGTTAGAGGCTGAAGGGGAAGTGATATCCTCATGTTGGAGGCTGAAGGGGGAGTGATAGAATGGAAGTATATATAGAGACTGTTTAGTGCCAAAAATAAGGGGTGAAATATTTGTAAAAATACAAACTTCCTTTAGATTTTTTGGGGGGAGACTATCTGTTGTTCCATGTAGTGAATCCGTTATTTAATGTATTTGCTTGCATAGGCTAATTGCGGTAAAGCCAAACATGACAGTTTTTTATGTTTCAACGTGTCTTAAAATTCGATATCAAATAGCAAAATGATCATTGGTATGATCTTCTTAAAACAATGTGAATTGCTATTAACCCTGGTCACTTGGAAACAAGATTTGTTCTGCCTGTCGGTGTAATTTGCTCCAATCAGGACTCGCCAAGCCCGGAGCCAGAGGAGGGGCTAGTGCCCCCCATGCCAGGCTCTACCAATGAAAGGGGTCACCATGGTGATGCTTCAAATCTTAGGGTAAATTCCCCCGGCTGGTCTCAAGAAACAGGGCTGAGTACTGCAAACCAGAAACCCAAACATAGGTCGCAACTTGTCTTAAAAGAATGCAGAAAAAAGCATTATTTCTAGGTTGCCGTTTTGATTCTAATGAATATCTTTAATCGTTACCAGAAATATGTCTATTTGTTTATGGCAGGAAGTCAATATGCGTGTCTAAGCAGGAGTATCCTAAATTGAGATGCTACGTTGTCATTGTTCAGCATTGATAAAGGAACACAGTGTCTCAGCCCAAACAGAGGGACTGTGTTTATGGTTACCATTCCCGGTATCCGCTGACTAACAATGACTCACCATTGCGCCTCATTTGCGAGTTAATTTCAACGCAAATGTAAACCCATGAAATAATCGGACCCCCGATTCACCATGGAATCCATATGGAGAGTGTTGATCTAAGTATTTCCCTGTGTTTTGGAAGGGCGTATCGTCATCGGAACTACGCATCGTCCTCTTTGTCTGTGTCGTCTTCCTTTGGCCCACTGCATCAGTCGATTCCATTAGTCAGGATGCTAAACAGACACAGCCTTAAAGACTCACACTGACGACCTTTCAGGATCCCTCGAGCTAGGACTCACACTAACAACCTTTCTAGGACCTTCCGATCCTAGCACTCTTGTTGTTGATGTGTTAGAGGGAGAGTCCTGGCTGTCTCTTGTTGTTGATGTGTTAGAGGGAGAGTCATGGCTGTCTCTTGTTGTTGATGTGTTAGAGGGAGAGTCATGGCTGTCTCTTGTTGTTGATATGTTAGAGGGAGAGTCCTGGCTGTCTCTTGTTGTTGATGTGTTAGAGGGAGAGTCCTGGCTGTCTCTTGTTGTTGATATGTTAGAGGGAGAGTCATGGCTGTCTCTTGTTGTTGATATGTTAGAGGGAGAGTCATGGCTGTCTCTTGTTGTTGATGTGTTAGAGGGAGAGTCATGGCTGTCCCTTGTTGTTGATATGTTAGAGGGAGAGTCATGGCTGTCTCTTGTTGTTGATGTGTTAGAGGGAGAGTCCTGGCTGTCTCTTGTTGTTGATGTGTTAGAGGGAGAGTCCTGGCTGTCTCTTGTTGTTGATGTGTTAGAGGGAGAGTCCTGGCTGTCTCTTGTTGTTGATGTGTTAGAGGGAGAGTCCTGGCTGTCTCTTGTTGTTGATGTGTTAGAGGGAGAGTCCTGGCTGTCTCTTGTTGTTGATGTGTTAAGAGGAGAGCAGAAATGGCTAAGTGCCCGAACAGCACAGGAAAGCTCTTTTCTTAAGTATGGGGACGGTTTTCAGCTACGTCAATAAAGCAGGCTGAGACAGCTGAGAGAGCCTGAGAGAGTCTTATCTTGGGCTAAAGGCCTGCCTTTGGCCTGGGTGAACAGGAAGGGAACCGTGACACAAATCCCCTGCCCTTATTCCCATTACGAAAGTTTTATCATTTACCATAAAGAGAAACACTGCCCCAGCTTCCTTCCCTGCAAACCGGAGGAGAAATCTAAGTGCTATTTTTACTTTGACGAGCGACTCAACATGAGCGATCTGGGTAAAAGAGAGATAAGTATCTTCATTGACTTGTGTTTTGTAGAGGAAGTGTGACTGCGGTCAAATAACGTATCACAGCTTATTCCGTGGGACTTATGAGCAATTCTCATACATGTGCTGAGTTTTTATCATTCAATAATAGAGAAAATTGACCACAGTGGTTGACCAGTCTCAGCCAGTCTAGCCAGTCTCGGCCAGTCTCGGCCAGTCTCGGCCAGTCTCGGCCAGTCTCAGCCAGTCTCAGCCAGTCTCAGCCAGCCTCAGCCAGTCTCAGCCAGTCTCAGCCAGTCTCAGCCAAAGTGATGGCCCCAATCATATTTCATAATCATCCATCTAGTATGGTGTTGGAAGTGTTACATCACAAATCAACATAGTATCATTAGTAAGACATTTTCTTCGAAAAAGGTATCAGATGAGGACATCAGCACTGGTAGAACTATTTAACAAGTGCTAACTGTTTTTACCTTCGCTTAAGCAGGCTCGGGGAGGGGACTATGTCCGAACTTGCATACTAAAAACTCTCTACATAGCTTGAGAGTAATTTGATTAATGAATCGGTAGTGACAGCCAGCAGCATAATATTGAAACCGGTCCCAAAGTATCAACTCTGATTTAGAATATGTAACAATTGAGAGAACACAACAGATGAAAGAAGTGATTGTATTGCAAGTACCAGATTAACAACTCATGTTATCTCCCTTCGC
The DNA here is from genome assembly GCF_018296145.1 of Oncorhynchus tshawytscha. Classification (NCBI taxonomy): domain Eukaryota; kingdom Metazoa; phylum Chordata; class Actinopteri; order Salmoniformes; family Salmonidae; genus Oncorhynchus; species Oncorhynchus tshawytscha. The sequence continues at coordinate 7,119,552 of NC_056434.1, forward strand.
CAAGTCTGACTCGAGGCTCTCGGAGAAGGAATATTTAGTGGGGTAGGAATATTTAGTGGGGTAGGAATATTTAGTGGGGTAGGAATATTTAGTGGGGTAGGAATATTTAATGGGGTAGGATTATTTAGTGGGGTTCTAAAAAAATTTATCTGTTTGTATTAGTTAACCTGACAACTCGCTGTTCCTATTTCTAATTCAGACAAGAGAATGGAAAAAGTAATCTGGATGTAATGAAACATCTCAAAGGAGGAGAAGCACATATATATATATGTATATATGTATACATTTTAGTTATTTTAGTCCTGGCATTTTTCATCAGGTGTTTTCCAATAAAGCCACCCACACACAATAAAAATGCTTTACAGAAATTCAGTAGGAATGATTGTCGACGTCATCCAGCAAATATTCATGTTGAAATTGTCATAGTCCAACGGTCTTCGCTTTTCCATACTGCATACCTTATTTCCTTATTGAATTTGGAGTAGAATTTGAGTAGAGTGTTCTCTAATTCCGAATGGTAATTGGTAAGAATTGGGATAATTATATTTCTATGTCTTATTAAAGCTGTAATGTAATAAACAGTTGACGACCACCGATGTACGCAGTCATGAAGTAAAACCGTTATGTAAACTCGTCTTGCTTACGGCAACGCAGCTAAACAGAGGTTCATCATGGCGTTGTACGTCAGTAATACGTTGACATCAGCTGCAATGACATGCTTTGTCATTGTCCATGACAGCGTTATACAGGCCTTATGACGAAAGGCGTCTACTACGTCCTTTTCCGGGCATTCTTAAAACTTCCCCTCCATGTTGTCATGGAAACCCGTGAACGGATTTAATTGCTGGCGAATGCACTGTCCCGCATGAATTAAATATCCTCTCACTTCCAGCAATGTTATTCTTTACTTATTCTGCCAATGCAAGGATGTCTACATGAAAATCACTTTTCAAGGAACCAAATTGGTGTTAGAATGGTTACATATATATACTTTATTTTGAATCTGCGGGGAGTGAGTGAGGACACAGATAATTTACTGCGGTTGGCAGTGTTTTGGGTGGTGAGATAATGTCCTAGTGAACCTTTCAGTTTACAACTTTCATCATCGAGTGAACTGCATTACTTATTTTTCCTTTGCCATTCAAAAAAATGCATGAATCTCTGAATGGGGTGTTGTCCATATAGGTTGTAATTATGTCATTGATCTATGTTGTTAATTGATGGAACGATGTCTAAAAATTTGATGGCAATACTCATGCATATCTTCTGAGTAAATACGATAGCCTTACAAGATTAGATCTCAGAGTTTATGCCTATTTGAGCAGTATAACTTATTTTTGTAACAGAGAAACAGCCGATACTTGGGTTATTACAACTATGACACTGTTTAGAATAGTTAGGCACACAATATCTCTCTTTTGTTGGATCTCTGCCTGTGTACGGAAGGTCTGTACAAATTGTGATGCATATCTGATACTGCTTAGCATTCTGGTACTTCTTTTCATTCAGTTCTTTGAACTCAGAGTGTTATTCCGCTCCACTTTCTTGATCATATCCAATCATATCCAATCATATCCAATCATATCCAATCATACCCAATCATATCCAATCATATCCAATCATATCCAATCATACCCAATCATATCCAATCATATCCAATCATATCCAATCATACCCAATCATATCCAATCATATCCAATCATACCCAATCATATCCAATCATACCCAATCATATCCAATCATATCCAATCATATCCAATCATATCCATTCATATCCAATCATACCCAATCATATCCAATCATATCCAATCATATCCAATCATACCCAATCATATCCAATCATATCCAATCATACCCAATCATACCCAATCATATCCAATCATACCCAATCATATCCAATCATACCCAATCATATCCAATCATATCCAATCATATCCAATCATACCCAATCATATCCAATCATATCCAATCATACCTAATCATATCCAATCATATCCAATCATATCCAATCATACCCAATCATATCCAATCATATCCAATCATACCCAATCATATCCAATCATATCCAATCATACCCAATCATATCCAATCATATCCAATCATACAAAATCATATCCAATCATACAAAATCATATCCAATCATATCCAATCATATCCAATCATATCCAATCATACCCAATCATATCCATTAATATCCAATCATACCCAATCATACCCAATCATATCCAATCATATCCAATCATACCCAATCATATCCAATCATATCCAATCATACCCAATCATACCCAATCATATCCAATCATACCCAATCATATCCAATCATATCCAATCATATCCAATCATACCCAATCATATCCAATCATATCCAATCATACCCAATCATATCCAATCATATCCAATCATACCCAATCATATCCAATCATATCCAATCATATCCAATCATACCCAATCATATCCAATCATATCAATCATACCCAATCATATCCAATCATATCCAATCATACCCAATCATATCCAATCATACCCAATCATACCCAATCATATCCAATCATATCCAATCATACCCAATCATATCCAATCATATCCAATCATACCCAATCATATCCAATTATATGCAATCATACCCAATCATATCCAATCATATCCAATCATATCCAATCATACCCAATCATATCCAATAATACCCAATCATACCCAATCATATCCAATCATATCCAATCATACCCAATCATATCCAATCATACCCAATCATACCCAATCATATCAATCATACCCAATCATATCCAATCATATCCAATCATATCCAATCATACCCAATCATACCCAATCATATCCAATCATACCCAATCATAACCAATCATATCCAATCATATCCAATCATATCCAATCATACCCAATCATACCCAATCATATCCAATCATACCCAATCATATCCAATCATATCCAATCATATCCAATCATACCCAATCATATCCAATCATATCCAATCATACCCAATCATACCCAATCATATCCAATCATATCCAATCCAAGCGGTACATTTTCTGAAAGAAACGTAATATTTTGCATTCAAGCATTCGACCTTGTCAGTAACAGTCTTATAATTGCGAGCATTTGTTTAAATATGTTGATGAAAAAATACCTTTTGGATGCTAAATGAATTCATTCTGAGGTGTTAAAAGCATCTCCAAGAACGATGGACAAATAGATGTATTTTACGCAGCTTTAGGATTATATCTGGGTCACATAAACAAATGATTTTTATTATTTGGAGAGAAGGGCTGTCTTCATTGTGTAGACTAGTGTCACGTTCTGACCTTAGTTCCTTTTTTTTATGACTTTGTGTTAGGTTGGTCAGGGCGTGAGTTGGGGTGGGTAGTCTATGTTCTTTTTTCTAGGTTGTTATATTTCTATGTGTTTGGCCTAGTATGGTTCTCAGTCTCTGATTGAGAATCATACTTAAGGTAGCCTGTTTTCCCCATTTTGGTTGTGTTTAGTGTCTGTTCACCTGGCATAACTGTTTCGTTTTTCTCTTCGTTATTATTTTGTGTTCAGTTTGTTCAATTAAAACATGACGAACACTTACCACGCTGCATTTTGGTCCTCGTCTCCTTCCACCAACGAGAAGTGTTACAACTAGGCTATTAGTGCTTAGCGATTTTTTTTTTTTTTTGAGGTCGGTTCGGTTTTAGATTTTGTTTTTGATAAAAACAAATTACATGAAATTCATTAACACATTACATGCCATATGACGATGTAATAATTTTTAGAGCTTTTTAATAAAAATTCCAAAGTCAAATATTGAGAACATTCAACTACCAAAACATGATAAACATTCCATTGTCTCTAACGACACAGAATAAAGCAATTAATCACTTATTTACCATCATTTATTCACATTACTTTGCTTAAATGAAGTATTTCAGATGTGTATATTACTTTATTATTTCATTTCTTAAAGTCATCATCTCATCTCTGCTCAGGCAGTAGCAGCCAGACAGACACACAACCATCTAATGTTATATCTGTGTTATCCAACGAGCCAAGCTACTCTTGGCTAGCGAAAAGGGTTGCCACAGCTGCCAACGCTGCAGACCTGTCTGACAAAATCCCTATTTTACTAGTTCTTCAAAGTACAGTACCAGTCAAACGTTTGGACAAACCTACTCATTCAAGAGTTTTTCTTTATTTTTTACTATTTTCTATATTGTAGAATAATAGTGAAGACATCAAAACTATGCCTTCACTGTGAAATAACATAAATGGAATCATGTAGTAACCAAAAAAGTGTTAAATAAATCAAAATATATTTTCAATTTTAGATTCTTCAAAGTAGGTGACTACCTCCTAAAGCTGGTTGAGAGAATGCCAAGAGTGTGCAAAAATGTCATAAAGGCAAAGGGTGGCTACTTTGAAGAATCTAAAACATATTTAGATTTGTTTAACGCTTTTTTGGTTACTACATGATTCCATATGTGCTATTTCATACTTTTGATGTCTTCACTATTATTCTACAATGTAGAATATAGTCAAAAAAACAACAACCCTTGAATGAGTCAGTGTGTCCTGGTACTGTAGATAAGGCATACTTTCACTATCATCCGGGTAGAGCTACCTTACAAACGGTCTCTATTCCTTTTGTCACTGTGTTGTGTATATTCCTCTCTCATGTGTGCTGGGCTGGGAAGAATAGGCACGTTGTAGTTAATTTCCATGTTTTCTGCGCTGAACTGGGTTGAATATTTGCCTATTGAAAACTAAAACTCCCTACAGTGTCCCATAATTTATCATTGATTTCGTCTCTTGTGCTTGCTATGATTTCTCTCTAGAGAAACGGAATGTTGAGCTCACAAAAAAATGGAATTCAAGTCATTTAACCGACTTCGGACAATTAGTTGTTTGATAATAATACAACTGTAAAACAAATGTTGGTTTTAATCACTCAGCACTATAGGCTATAAATCTATGGTTATGTGTCAAGGAGAGTGATGCAGACATACAACATGGCTTGGCCAAGACAGTCGGTAAAGTTCTAGAAGGGATAATATCTGCAACCTGCTGACCCTCACTCTGTTGTTGATAACACCCTTCAAAGCTCCCTGACGGTAAGATGGGGAGCAGTAATTACTCCCATATCCTCTCCTCATTTGTTTTTTTTATTGCAGTCAATAGGGAACCCAGTGGTTGGTGCTCTGAAGCATAGAAAGTTCAGAGTAGATCCTGAGCCAGATTAAAAGAAAGAGGAACAATCAAGTAGGGGTCCTTCCCCACTAAACATATCACAACAAGACCTCCTTGCTCTGTGCTAGCAAGGTTTTTGTTCCCTGAAATTCAAAATGATTATGAGCAAAAGTGCATGCTTATAATGATTAGCCTATAGAGCTGTGGTCCAGGGTTGGTGTAAAGGGTTGGTGTAAAGCCCAGTAGCCCACTGTGGGACCTTATATAGACAGGTGTGTGCCTTTCCAAATCATGTCCAATTAATTGAATTTACCACAGGTGGACTCCAATCAAATTGTAGAAACATCTCAAGGATGATCAATGAAAAAAGAATGCACCCAACTGTGCCTTTAAACAACTTGGAAAATTCCAGAAAATGATGTCATGGCTTTAGAAGCTTCTGATAGGCTAATTGACACAATTTGAGTAAATTCGAGGTGTACCTGTGGATGTATGTAATGATTGTCGTTGGGAGAAGGAGAAGAGGACCAACTTGCAGCCTGGTATGTATTCATAATAATTTTAATAAAGATGAATACTGAACAAAAATAACAAACCGACAAACTAACAGTTCTGTAAGGTGCAACAAAAACACTAAACAGAAAATAACTACCCACAACCCTTAGAGGGAAAATAGGCTGCCTAAGTATGGTTCTCAATCAGAGACAACGATTGCCAGCTGCCTCTGATTGGGAACCATACCAGGCCAAACACAAAGAAATAGAAAACATAGAACACAAAATATAGAATGCCCACCCCAACTCACACCCTGACCAAACTAAAATAGAGACATAAAAAAGGAACTAAGGTCAGGACGTGACAATGTATTTCAAGGCCTACCTTCAAACTCAGTGCCTCTTTGCTTGACATCCTGGGAAAATAAAAATAAATCAGCCAAGACTTCAGAAAAATAATTGGTTCATCTTTGGGAGCAATTTCCAAACGCCTGAAGGTACCACATTCATCTGTACAAACAATAGTACGCAAGTATAAACACCATGGGACCACGCAGCCGTCATACCGCTCAGGAAGGAAATGCGCTCTGTCTCCTAGAGATGATCGTACCTTTTGGTCCTAGACTTGGTGCTCCGGTACCGCTTGCCATGTGGTAGCAGAGAGAACAGTCTATGACCTGGTTGACTAAAGTCAGTGACAATTTTTTGGGGCCTTCTTCTGACACCGCCTAGTATGTAGGTCCTGGATGTCAGGAAGCTTGGCCCCAGTGACGCACTACACTCTGTAGCACCTTACGGTCAGATGCTGAGCAGTTGACATACCAGGCGGTGATGCAACCGGTCAGGGTGCTCTCAATGGTGCAGCTGTAGAACGTTTTGAGGATCTGGGGACCCATGCCAAATCTTTTCCGTTTCCTGAGGGGGAAAGGGTTTGTCGTGCCCTCTTCACAACTGTCTTGGTGTGTTTGGACCATGATAGTTGGTGTTGGTGATGTGGACAACAAGGAACTTGAAACTGTCGACCTGCTCCACTTCAGTCCCGTCAATATTAATGAGGGCCTCTTCTTCCCTCCTTTTTCTATAGTCCATGATCAGATCCTTTGTCTTACTCACAATGAGAGAGAGGTTGTTGTCCTTGCACCACACTGCCAGGTCTCTGACCTCCTCCCTATAGGCTGTCTCATCATTGTCGGTGATCAGGCCTACCACTGTTGTGTCATCAGCAAATGTGTTGGTGTTGGAGTCGTGCTTGGCCATGCAGTCATGGGTGAACAGGGAGTACAGGAGGGGACTAAGCATGCACCCCTGATGGGCCCCAGTGTTGAGAATCAGTGTGGCAGATGTGTTGTTGCCTACCCTTACTACCTGGAGGAGGCATGTCAGGAAGTCCAGGATCCAGTTGCAGAAGGAGGTGTTTAGTCCTAGGGTCCTTAGCTTAGTGATGAGCTTTGTGGACACTATGGTGTTGAATGCTGAGCTATAGTCAATGAACCACATTCTCACATAGGTGTTCCTTTTGTCATGAGGTATTCTACCTCAGGCGAGCAATACGTCAAGGCTTCTTTAATATTAGACATTGCGCACAAGCAGTTATTGACAAATAGACACGCACCTCCGCCCCTCGTCTTACCAGACGTAACTGTTCTGTCCTGCCGAAACACAGAGAATCCAGCTCTATATTATCTGTGACGATGTTCAGCCAAGTCTTAGTGAAACATAAGATATTACAGTTTTTAACATTCCGTTGGTAGGATAGTCTTAATCTTAGATCGTCCAATTTGTTTTCTAATGATCGCGTGTTCGCCAATAATACAGAGGGTAGTGGAGGTTTGCCTACTCGTCGGCAAATTCTTACAAAGCCCCCCCCACCCGACTTTTCTTTATGCTGATGACGGGGATTTGGGCCTTGTCTTGACAAAGCAGCATATCCTTCGCATCAGACTCATTAAAGAAAAAAATCTTTGTCCAGTTTGAGGTGAGTAATTGCTGTTCTGATGCCCAGAAGCTCTTTTCGGTCATAAGAGACAGTAGCAACAACATTATGTACAAAATGAGTTACAAACAATGCATTTTCTTTTTAATTGTCGGGAGACTGTAAAACAAAGCCCTCTCCTCCAGTGCCATTATTAAACTGCCTCTGATTTGGTGTACTCACTAAATGCTTCATTTGAGTGTTGTAGTGTGCCCCTGCAATCTGTAAATAAATAAAAACATAGAATTTGTGATAAATAAAAACACAGAAATTATAATTTTCAATTAAGGTATCTTTATTTTTACTGAAGTTTGACAATTGAGTATAAATAGAACATTAAAGTACAGAAAAATGACTTAAGTAGTACTTTAAAGTATTTTTACTTAAGTACTTTACACGTCTGGTCCGTAACTGTTTACACCTTGATCTCAGCCAACCAGATCCTGGCCAGATGTGAGTGCTAGGGGGCGATAATCACTTAGATATGTTACCTTGGTGTTATCTGTTTAAAGGTCTTACTCACATTGGCTATGGAGAGCAGGATCACACAGTCGTCCAGAACAGCTTGTGCTCTCATGCATGGATCAGTGTTGCTTGCCTTGCATTGCAGAGCGTGCATCGAAGGTATCTGGTAGGCTCGTGTCACTGGACAGCTGACAGTTGGGTTTCCCTTTGTAATCTGTGATAGTTTACAAGCCCGGCCACATCTGACAGGGGTCAGAGTCAGTGTAGTAAGATTCTATCTTAGTCCTCTATTGATGCTTTGCCTGTTTGATGGATTGTCAGAGGGCGTAGCGGGATTTGTTATACGCGTCAGGATTAGTGTCCCGCTCCTTTAGCTCAGTGTGGATGTTGCCTGTAATCCATGGCTTCTGGTTGGAATAAACATCAAAGAGCAGCGCAAACAATAAAAAGTCTAATTTAGCTGAACAGTCTACCTGAACCCCAAAGAGCAGCGCAAACAATAAAAGTCTAATTTAGCTGAACAGTCTACCTGAACCCCAAAGAGCAGCGCAAACAATAAAAGTCTAATTTAGCTGAACAGTCTACCTGAACCCCAAAGAGCAGCGCAAACAATAAAAGTCTAATTTAGCTGAACAGTCTACCTGAACCCCAAAGAGCAGCGCAAACAATAAAAGTCTAATTTAGCTGAACAGTCTACCTGAACCCCAAAGAGCAGCGCAAACAATAAAAGTCTAATTTAGCTGAACAGTCTACCTGAACCCCAAAGAGCAGCGCAAACAATAAAAGTCTAATTTAGCTGAACAGTCTACCTGAACCCCAAAGAGCAGCGCAAACAATAAAAGTCTAATTTAGCTGAACAGTCTACCTGAACCCCAAAGAGCAGCGCAAACAATAAAAGTCTAATTTAGCTGAACAGTCTACCTGAACCCCAAAGAGCAGCGCAAACAATAAAAGTCTAATTTAGCTGAACAGTCTACCTGAACCCCAAAGAGCAGCGCAAACAATAAAAGTCTAATTTAGCTGAACAGTCTACCTGAACCCCAAAGAGCAGCAAACAATAAAAGTCTAATTTAGCAAACAATAAAAGTCTAATTTAGCTGAACAGTCTACCTGAACCCCAAAGAGCAGCGCAAACAATAAAAGTCTAATTTAGCTGAACAGTCTACCTGAACCCCAAAGAGCAGCGCAAACAATAAAAGTCTAATTTAGCTGAACAGTCTACCTGAACCCCAAAGAGCAGCGCAAACAATAAAAGTCTAATTTAGCTGAACAGTCTACCTGAACCCCAAAGAGCAGCGCAAACAATAAAAGTCTAATTTAGCTGAACAGTCTACCTGAACCCCAAAGAGCAGCGCAAACAATAAAAGTCTAATTTAGCTGAACAGTCTACCTGAACCCCAAAGAGCAGCGCAAACAATAAAAGTCTAATTTAGCTGAACAGTCTACCTGAACCCCAAAGAGCAGCGCAAACAATAAAAATCTAATTTAGCTGAACAGTCTACCTGAACCCCAAAGAGCAGCGCAAACAATAAAAGTCTAATTTAGCTGAACAGTCTACCTGAACCCCAAAGAGCAGCGCAAACAATAAAAGTCTAATTTAGCTGAACAGTCTACCTGAACCCCAAAGAGCAGCGCAAACAATAAAAGTCTAATTTAGCTGAACAGTCTACCTGAACCCCAAAGAGCAGCGCAAACAATAAAAAGTCTAATTTAGCTGAACAGTCTACCTGAACCCCAAAGAGCAGCGCAAACAATAAAAGTCTAATTTAGCTGAACAGTCTACCTGAACCCCAAAGAGCAGCGCAAACAATGCGCCCAAAAAGTCTAATTTAGCTGAACAGTCTACCTGAACCCCAAAGAGCAGCGCAAACAATAAAAGTCTAATTTAGCTGAACAGTCTACCTGAACCCCAAAGAGCAGCGCAAACAATAAAAGTCTAATTTAGCTGAACAGTCTACCTGAACCCCAAAGAGCAGCGCAAACAATAAAAAGTCTAATTTAGCTGAACAGTCTACCTGAACCCCAAAGAGCAGCGCAAACAATAAAAGTCTAATTTAGCTGAACAGTCTACCTGAACCCCAAAGAGCAGCGCAAACAATAAAAGTCTAATTTAGCTGAACAGTCTACCTGAACCCCAAAGAGCAGCGCAAACAATAAAAGTCTAATTTAGCTGAACAGTCTACCTGAACCCCAAAGAGCAGCGCAAACAATAAAAGTCTAATTTAGCTGAACAGTCTACCTGCGCCCCAAAGAGCAGCGCAAACAATAAAAGTCTAATTTAGCTGAACAGTCTACCTGAACCCCAAAGAGCAGCGCAAACAATAAAAGTCTAATTTAGCTGAACAGTCTACCTGAACCCCAAAGAGCAGCGCAAACAATAAAAGTCTAATTTAGCTGAACAGTCTACCTGCGCCCCAAAGAGCAGCGCAAACAATAAAAAGTCTAATTTAGCTGAACAGTCTACCTGAACCCCAAAGAGCAGCGCAAACAATAAAAGTCTAATTTAGCTGAACAGTCTACCTGAACCCCAAAGAGCAGCGCAAACAATAAAAGTCTAATTTAGCTGAACAGTCTACCTGAACCCCAAAGAGCAGCGCAAACAATAAAAGTCTAATTTAGCTGAACAGTCTACCTGAACCCCAAAGAGCAGCGCAAACAATAAAAGTCTAATTTAGCTGAACAGTCTACCTGCGCCCCAAAGAGCAGCGCAAACAATAAAAGTCTAATTTAGCTGAACAGTCTACCTGCGCCCCAAAGGGTAGCGGGAACATGTTCAGAACACCTCAGGGGTCCCTATTAAAATAAGTGTCTCAGAGTAGCGGTGTTGATCTAGGATCTGGTCCACCAGTCCATATTCATTTTGATCTAAAAGGATAAACGGATCCTTTTTCAGTTCCACTTCTCAGAGACGCTTTGTGGATACTGGTCCAGGTACCCAATCCTGTTGTTTAAGTGATTTTGTCTTTAACTCCCTGCTGCCATAGAGTCCAAAAAGGAAACTGGAGTTTTTTTTCTTCGTTCCAAATCCTCAAGATTTGGCTTCCCTCCCCCTTTCATTCCCAAAGGCTGTTCATAGCAATGAAAAGATTACAGAACAGTCTCCTCAAACAGGCTGTTTGTCCATGCATACGTTCTTGTGCTTATCTGTTATGTTTCCATTTTGAAAGTATATCATAAATCAAGTGTTGCCTTCATAACTTTACAGGTTAGTTGGCTGGCTGAGAAAATTCACAATCATGTACCCCAAAAAAAAATCTGGTAAATAACAGCTGTTTTGGCTTCAGTTTTTTGGGAAAGTGCAAAGAAGTTGGAGTTTCAGAAAGTAGAAGCTCTGTCTTCCTATAAGGTTTTTTTATGAGTAATATCATTAGCCTAAACGATAGCCTAAACGATAGCTTAAACGGCAGCCTAAACGTTAGCCTAAACGACAGCCTAAACCATAGCCTAAACGACAGCCTAAATGTTAGCCTAAATGTTAGCCTAAACGATAGCTTAAACGACAGCCTAAACATTAGCCTAAACGACAGCCTAAACGTTAGCTACAATGTGGCTAATTGCTCAAATGAAGTGAGACCATTGATAAACAATTGTCTCAAAAGGACTTGTAGATCTCTGAACTGGAAGTAGACACAGCTGTGTGCAGCTGCAGTAGACAAGGTCACTACAAAGAAAGTCAGACAAACTACGGTCTCTGTCTCACTTGTTGCTTGAGAATCTGAAGAGACGTAAAGGATTATATTGGATGACATAAATTAGCCAAGTCAACACTAACAATAACAGTCTTGCCGGAATGTGTCCAGTTCCAACGTAATTTCCACAATTAAGTTGATAATTCCAAAATAGATACATTTCACTATTGTTCCTGTCTCATTGACTTTCTTCTGCAGTTTAGGTCATATCAGCCAGCACACGTGCAGCAGAGGTTCTTACAGAAAATCTCTTCGCTTTTTAAATTGGGTAATGCTTTTGTATAAGCTTGCTTCAGGCTAAGCGAGATCAATGCATCTCAGTGGAAGTGGGGAACTATAAGCCTTTAATTCATGTGAGGATGTGACCTCAGAGACCAACCCATAAGACGGCACGTTGAGCCACTTATCCCCTAGAGAACGTCAATAACAACAGACTGTTGGTGGGGAACCTAGAATTATAGGAAAATTAGAGCTGATTCACCCAGATTTTCTCCATGTATCCAACACAGTGTGAATGAGGAATCATTTGAAATTAACTGTGGCTGATCTAAGGTGTACTGTATGTGTGTCTGTGTATATTTATGTGTGTAGGTGTATGTGTGTACATGTGTACATTAGTGTGTATATGTGTACATGTGTACATTAGTGTGTATATGCACGTGCCTATGTGTATGTGTGTGTATGCACGTACATATGTGTGTGTGTATGCACATTGTGTGTGTGTGTGTGTGTGTGTTAGTGTGTGTGTATACATGGGAAAGACAGAGAACAAGACCAGACCTGGTCAACTTGTGATGCTTGTCTGCTTAGCACGGACTGTTTGATCCAACCTCATCAGGACATTAAGAGTCTTAGAGTATCTTCTGGATCTGCAACCATTAAAAGGCCCTATAATTTGTTCCATACCCCCACCCCCACCACCACCCCGAACTAGGAAATCTCTAGCCAGTCTCCCAATCTGTCTTCACTTAATTTCCAGGTAGGCTCTTCGTGGCTGGCCTCCACTGGGAAGTGAACATGCTGCAAGCGGAGGGTCTGGTCGTTGAGAACAGCAGCAACTGGGATTACACCATGATCTCACTCCACCGATATCAAAGCCCAGGGTTCACTCTCTGACTGTTTGATGGGACTGTAGGGCACTCTGTAGTACAGACTGTTTGATGTGACCACTCTGTAGGACAGTAGTACAGACTGTTTGATGTGACCACTCTGTAGGACAGTAGTACAGACTGTTTGATGTGACCACTCTGTAGGACAATAGTACAGACTGTTTGATGGGACTGTAGGGCACTCTGTAGTACAGACTGTTTGATGTGACCACTCTGTAGGACAGTAGTACAGACTGTTTGATGTGACCACTCTGTAGGACAGCAGTAAAGACTGTTTGATGTGACCACTCTGTAGGACAGTAGTACAGACTGTTTGATGTGACCACTCTGTAGGACAGTAGTACAGACTGTTTGATGTGACCACTCTGTTGGACAGTAGTACAGACTGTTTGATGTGACCACTCTGTTGGACAGTAGTAAAGACTGTTTGATGTGACCACTCTGTTGGACAGTGAAGAGTCCTGTCTTGTTCTTAGTGTTGTGTTTTCTTTAACAGTTTACATTAAACTTCTTATGCATTGGTGTCCCGCCAGCAGGACAACTTCCTGTGAAACTGGAGGAGGGAGCGCAATTCAAATAAATAGTCATAAATATCAAGGATTTTAAACATTTAGGTAAATATAAGTGTCTTATATCGGCTGAAAGCTTAAATTCTTGTTAATCTAACTGTACTGTCCAATTTACAGTAGCTATTACAGCGAAAACATGCCATGCGATTGTTTGAGGATGGCGTTTCACATGAAAATATTTTTCCATCGGCACAGGTTTCATACATTCACATATAACGATTAAATATTCACTTAAATATTCACTTCACCACTGGTGCAGTGGTTAAGGGCGCTGTACTGCAGAGCCAGCTGTGCCACCAGAGTCTCTGGGTTTGCGCCCAGGCTCTGTTGTAACCGCCGGTGACCGGGAGGTCCGTGGGGCGATGCACAATTGACCTAGCGTCATCTGGGTTAGGGAGGGTTTGACCGGTAGGGATATCCTTGTCTCATCGCGTACCAGCGACTCCTGTGGTGGGCCGGGTGCAGTGCACGCTAACCAAGGTTGCCAGGTGCACAGTGTTTCCTCCGACACATTGGTGTGGAAGTGTTAAGAAGCAGTGCGGCTTGGTTGGGTTGTGTATCGGAGGACGCATGACTTTCAACCTTCCTCTCTCCCGAGCCCGTACGGGAGTTGTAGCGATGAGACACGATAGTAGCTACTAACAATTGGATACCACGAAAAGTGGGTAAAAAAAATAAAATAAAAAGATTCAATTATTTAAAAAAAAAAAATCTTCCTCTAATTTGTCATCCAAAGGGTCCCAGCTATAACATGTAGTGTCGTTTTTGTTAGATAAAATCCGTCTTTATATCCCCCAAAATCTGCTTAGTTGGTACCATCGATTTGATTAATCCACTCGTTCAATTTGCAGAGAAAGGAATCCGAAAATCTACCCCCAAACTTTATTTGAACAAGTCAAAATACATTTCTATCTACTCCTCAGATACCCTAAAATGTAATCAAACTATAATATTTATTTCGGAAAGAAGTATGTTCAATAGAAAACCGATTTTAGAAGGTGCGTAATGTCTTCATGGCGTGCGCAAACACGAATTTCCAAGACTGTGTCCTTCTACTAAAATTGTTAATAAGATAAACTTTAAAATAATTTACCAAGTGTTTATGTGTTTTCCCCTAGATGGTAAAAAAGTGTTCAGATATCTAACATAATTTATAAAGGGTTTATAAGTAATGGGGGTATAGAGACCTATAAACTATCTGTAAAGTGATCAATTATTTATAACACCCTTACCCCCACCTGAGAGATCTTGTGATACTGTACTGCAGCTTCAGAGATACTACAGGTAGTTTGCACACAGAATAATCCATTCATGCTGACTATGTTATCATTTCTTTTTTTACTGCGAGTTCTTGGCATGGAACAGTATCATGTATCATTGACTACATATGGTAGCCGTATTTTACAGGTTCCCCCAGTCTGCCCGTCTCAGTTACCACTTAATTTGCAGTTGTCATCGTGAAATTATAGCTCTCAACTTGCATTCCATTGGATGATAGGCATTTGTCTCTCTGTGCACGATAACTACCACAGTCTTTATCAGTGTTCGATGAGGTAGACTTTGGCAGATCCGCAGGTATAGATTTCCCTGAATTAAATGCATTGGCACAAACTTAAAATTGTTCTCCTTCACATATGCAATTACAGTATTTTCAATATATATTTCTTTCACTCTTGAGAGACAAGTCTTATTCTAAGACATCATTACAATTATATCCAGGTTATTTTTTTAAATTAAATTTGTTCTTTGACAAGCTCCTCTTTGCTAAGAAGAAATTAATATCACCCCAGAATTATTAAGCTTTTAAATTCTGCCAAATGTTGACTGTAGATCTGTGAACTGTGATGACATGTCTACATTGTAATATGATCAATCTTTGCTCAGGTTACTGCCTAATGCCTACCCCAAACCAAGTGTGGAGAAGACTGTGTGCTTTTCTGTATGCAGAATAAGAGTTAGAAACATTTATTTAAGTGTCACTCCACAATGATAAATAATACAAACAACACATTTTTGGGGTCCCGAGAGCCGATGCTCTGGGTACCTTTTGCCTCATGGTAGCAGAATGAACAGTCTATGGTTTGGGTGGCTGGACGGCTAGCCCCTTTTTTTCAGGCCTTCCTTTGACACCGCCTGGTAAAGAGGTTTTTGAAGGCAGGGAGCTTGGCCTCAGTGATGTACTGGGCTGTCCGCATCACCCTCTGTAGCGGTTAGAGGTCAAGGGCAGTGGTGATCCCAAGCGGTGATGCAGCCAGTCAATATGCTCTCGATGGTGCAACTGTAGAACTTTTTGAGGATCCGAGGGTCCATGCCAATGTAACAGTATAGCTTCCGTCCTTCTCCTCGCCCCTACCCGGGCTCCAACCAGGGACCCTCTGCACACATCAACAACTGCCTCCACAAAAGCCTATTAGCATGCACCTCGCTAACTCGCTAGCCATTTCACACTGGTGTACACCAAGTCTTTTCAGCTTCGCTGCCGTGCCCTCTTCACTGCCGTGCCCTCTTCGCTGCCGTGCCCTCTTCACTGCCGTGCCCTCTTCACGGCCGTGCCCTCTTCACTGCCGTGCCCTCTTCACGCCGTGCCCTCCGCCGTGCCGTGCCCTTCGCTGCCGTGCCCTCTTCACGGCTGCCGTGCCCTCTTCACTGCCGTGCCCTCTTCACGGCCGTGCCCTCTTCACGGCCGTGCCCTCTTCACGGCGTGCCGTGCCCTCTTCACGGCCGTGCGGCCGTGTCTTCGCTGGTGCCCTCTTACTCGTGAAACCGTGCCTCTTCGCTGCTGCCCTCAAACCAGCTGCCGTGCCCTCTTCGCTGCCGTGCCCTCTTCGCTGCCGTGCCCTCTTCACTGCCGGATCTTCACAAAACACATCATCGCTGCCGTGCCCTCTTCGTAATAAGACTAAGCAATTAGCCTATTAAAATGTTTATCTGACTCCATAAAGATAATTAGCAATATTCAGAAACTATAGTTGAGTTACAGTAATAGCCCACTATAGTTACAGCTGCCGAACACTATAGTTACAGTAATAGAACACTATAGTTACAGTAATAGAACACTATAGTTACAGTAACAGAACACTATAGTTACAGTAATAGAACACTATAGTTACAGTAACAGAACATGTGGATAGGGGTGTATTAGGGGATATTACAAAACACATCATATGCGACTCGTAATAAGACTAAGCAATTAGCCTATTAAAATGTTTATCTGACTCCATAAAGATAATTAGCAATATTCCAGAAACTATAGTTGAGTTACAGTAATAGAACACTATAGTTACAGTAATAAAACAATATAGTTACAGTAATAGAACACTATAGTTACAGTAATAGAACAATATAGTTACAGTAATAGAACACTATAGTTACAGTAACAGAACACTATAGTTACAGTAATAGAACACTATAGTTACAGTAACAGAACATGTGGATAGGGGTGTAAGGGGAAATTACAAAACACATCATATGCGACTCGTAATAAGACTAAGCAATTAGCCTATTAAAATGTTTATCTGACTCCATAAAGATAATTAGCAATATTCCAGAAACTATAGTTAGTTACAGTAATAGAACACTATAGTTACAGTAATAAAACAATATAGTTACAGTAACAGAACACTATAGTTACAGTAACAGAACACTATAGTTACAGTAATAGAACACTATAGTTACAGTAATAGAACACTATAGTTACAGTAACAGAACGCTATAGTTACAGCATATTACAAAACACATCATAGTTACAGTAACAGAAACAATTAGCCTATTAAAAGTTTATCTGACACCATAAATAGTTACAGTAATAGAAACACTATAGTTACAGTAACAGAACACTATAGTTACAGTAATAGAACACTATAGTTACAGTAACAGAACATGTGGATAGGGGTGTATTAGGGGATATTACAAAACACATCATATGCGACTCGTAATAAGATTAAGCAATTAGCCTATTAAAATGTTTATCTGACTCCATAAAGATAATTAGCAATATTCCAGAAACTATAGTTGAGTTACAGTAATAGAACACTATAGTTACAGTAATAGAACGCTATAGATACAGTAATAGAACACTATAGTTACAGTAACAGAACAATATAGTTACAGTAATAGAACACTATAGTTACAGTAACAGAACGCTATAGTTACAGTAATAGAACACTATAGTTACAGTAACAGAACACTATAGTTACAGTAATAGAACACTATAGTTACAGTAATAGAACACTATAGTTACAGTAATAGAACACTATAGTTACAGTAATAGAACACTATAGTTACAGTAACAGAACACTATAGTTACAGTAACAGAACACTATAGTTACAGTAACAGAACACTATAGTTACAGTAACAGAACATGTGGATAGGGGTGTATTAGGGGATATTACAAAACACATCATATGCGACTCGTAATAAGACTAAGCAATTAGCCTATTAAAATGTTTATCTGACTCCATAAAGATAATTAGCAATATTCCAGAAACTATAGTTGAGTTACAGTAACAGAACACTATAGTTACAGTAACAGAACACTATAGTTACAGTAACAGAACACTATAGTTACAGTAATAGAACACTATAGTAGCACTCACTTCACTCACTTCCGTCATCATGAAGTGCTTTGAGAGACTAGTCAAGGACCATATCACCTCCACCCTACCTGACACCCTAGACCCACTCCAATTTGCTTACCACCCAAATAGGTCCACAGACGAAGCAATCTCAACCACACTGCACACTGCCCTAACCCATCTGGACAAGAGGAATACCTATGTGAGAATGCTGTTCATCGACTACAGCTCGGCATTTAACACCATAGTGCCCTCCAAGCTCGTCATCAAGTTCGAGACCCTGGGTCTCGACCCCGCCCTGTGCAACTGGGTACTGGACTTCCTGACGGGCCGCCCCCAGGTGGTGAGGGTAGGTAACATCTCCACCCCGCTGATCCTCCACACTGGGGCCCCACAAGGGTGCGTTCTGAGCCCTCTCCTGTACTCCCTGTTCACCCACGACTGTGTGGCCACGCACACCTCCAACTCAATCATCAAGTTTGCGGACGACACAACAGTGGTAGGCTTGATTACCAACAACGACGAGACGGCCTACAGGGAGGAGGTGAGGGCCCTCGGAGTGTGGTGTCAGGAAAATAACCTCAAACTCAACGTCAACAAAACTAAGGAGATGATTGTGGACTTCAGGAAACAGCAGAGGGAACACCCCCCTATCCACATCGATGGAACAGTAGTGGAGAGGGTAGTAAGTTTTAAGTTCCTCGGCGTACACATCACAGACAAACTGAATTGGTCCACCCACACAGACAGCATCGTGAAGAAGGCGCAGCAGCGCCTCTTCAACCTCAGGAGGCTGAAGAAATTCGGCTTGTCACCAAAAGCACTCGCAAACTTCTACAGATGCACAATCGAGAGCATCTTGTCGGGCTGTATCACCGCCTGGTACGGCAACTGCTCCGCCCACAACTGTAAGGCTCTCCAGAGGGTAGTGAGGTCTGCACAACTCATCACCGGGGGCAAACTACCTGCCCTCCAGGACACCTACACCACCCGATGTCACAGGAAGGCCATAAAGATCATCAAGGACAACAACCACCCGAGCTACTGCCTGTTCACCCCGCTATCATCCAGAAGGCGAGGTCAGTACAGGTGCATCAAAGCTGGGACCGAGAGACTGAAAAACAGCTTCTATCTCAAGGCCATCAGACTGTTAAACAGCCACCACTAACATTGAGTGGCTGCTGCCAACACACTGACTCAACTCCAGCCACTTTAATAATGGGAATTGATGGGAAATGATGTAAAATATATCACTAGCCACTTTAAACAATGCTACCTAATATAATGTTTACATACCCTACATTATTCATCTCATATGTATATGTATATACTGTACTCTATATCATCTACTGCATCTTTATGTAATACATGTATCACTAGCCACTTTAACTATGCCACTTTGTTTACATACTCATCTCATATGTGTATACTGCACTCAATACCATCTACTGTATCTTGCCTATGCCGCTCTGTACCATCACTCATTCATATATCTTTACATACATATTCTTTATCCCCTTACACTTGTGTCTATAAAGTAGAGGACTGGCCACCCCACATAGCCTGGTTCCTCTCTAGGTTTCTTCCTAGGTTTTGGCCTTTCTAGGGAGTTTTTCCTAGCCACCATGCTTCTACACCTGCACCTTTTCAGTCTCTCGGTCCCAGCTTTGATGCACCTGTACTGACCTCGCCTTCTGGATGATAGCGGGGTGAACAGGCAGTAGCTCGGGTGGTTGTTGTCCTTGATGATCTTTATGGCCTTCCTGTGACATCGGGTGGTGTAGGTGTCCTGGAGGGCAGGTAGTTTGCCCCCGGTGATGAGTTGTGCAGACCTCACTACCCTCTGGAGAGCCTTACAGTTGTTGCTTGCTGTTTGGGGTTTTAGGCTGGGTTTCTGTACAGCACTTTGAGATATCAGCTGATGTACGAAGGGCTATATAAATAAATTTGATTTGATTTGATGATTAGTAGTTTTGGAATTGTTAGCTAGATTACTTGTTGGTTATTACTGCATTGTCGGAACTAGAAGCACAAGCATTTCGCGACGCTCGCATTAACATCTGCTAACCATGTGTATGTGACAAATAAAATTTGATTTGATTTGATTTGATAGTTGAGTTACAGTAATATAACACTATATTTACTGTAATAGAACACTATAGTTACAGTAATATAAGACTATAGTTACAGTAATATAAGACTATAGATACATTAACAGAACACTATAGTTACAGTAATAGAACACTATATTTACAGTAATTGAACACTATATTTACAGTAATAGAACACTATATTTACAGTAATTGAACACTATATTTACAGTAATAGAACACTATATTTACAGTAATTGAACACTATAGTTACAGTAATAGAACACTATATTTACAGTAATTGAACACTATATTTACAGTAATTGAACACTATAGTTACAGTAATAGAACACTATATTTACAGTAATTGAACACTATATTTACAGTAATAGAACACTATAGTTACAGTAATAGAACACTATAGTTACAGTAATAGAACACTATATTTACAGTAATTGAACACTATATTTACAGTAATAGAACACTATAGTTACAGTAATATAAGACTATAGTTACAGTAATATAAGACTATAGATACATTAATAGAACACTATAGTTACAGTAACAGAACACTATATTTACAGTAATAGAAAAAAAAGGAGGAAAAAAAAGAAAATGTATTTATATAGCCCTTCGTACATCAGCTGATATCTCAAAGTGCTGTACATAAACCCAGCCTAAAACCCCAAACAGCAAGCCATGCAGGTGTTGAAGCACCTTGGCTAGGAAAAACTCCCTAGATGAGTCTTCAGTAAAGACTTAAAGGTTGAGACCATGTTTGCGTCTCTCACATGGGTAGGCAGAGCATTCCATAAAAATGGAGCTCTACAGGAGAAAGCCCTGCCTCCAGCTGTTTGCTTAGAAATTCTAGGGACAATTAGGAGGCCTGCATCTTGTAGCATACGTGTCGGTATGTACGGCAGGACCAAATCAGAGAGATAGGTAGGAGCAAGCCCATGTAATGCTTTGTAGGTTAACAATAAAACCTTGAAATCAGCCCTTGCCTTGACAGGAAGCCAGTGTAGGGAGGCTAGCACTGGAGTAATATGATCAATTCTTTTTGTTCTAGTCAGGATTCTAGCAGCCGTGTTTAGCACTAACTGTAGTTTAATTAGTGCTTTATCTGGTTAGCCGGAAAGTAAAGCATGGCAGTAGTCTAACCTAGAAGTAACAAAAGCATGGATACATTTTTCTGCATCATTTTTGGACAGAAAGTTTCTGATTTTTGCAATGTTACTTAGATGGAAAAAAGCTGTCCTTGAAACAGTCTTGATATGTTCGTCAAAAGAGAAATCAGGGTCCAGAGTAACGCCGAGGTCCTTGACAGTTCTATTTGACACGACTGTACAACCATTAAGATTTATTGTCAGATTCAACAGAAGATCTCTTTGTTTCTTGGGACCTAGAACAAGCATCTCTGTTTTGTCCGAGTTTAAAAGTAGAACGTTTGCAGCCATCCACTTCCTTATGTCTGAAACACAGGCTTCTAGCGAGGGCAATTTTGGGGCTTCACCATGTTTCATTGAAATGTACAGCTGTGTGTCATCCGCATAGCAGTGAAAGTTAACATTATGTTTTCGATTGACATCCTCGAAAGGTAAAATATATAGTGAAAACAATAGTGGTCCTAAAACGGAACCTTGAGGAACACCGAAATGTACAGTTGATTTGTCAGAAGACAAACCATTCACAGAGACAAACTGATATCTTTCCGACAGATAAGATCTAAACCAGGCCAGAACTTGTCCGTGTAGACCAATTTGGGTTTCCAATATGTCCAAAAGAATGTGGTGATCGATGGTATCAAAAGCAGCACTAAGGTCTAGGAGCACGAGGACAGATGCCATTAAAAGGTCATTTACCACCTTCACAAGTGCAGTCTCAGTGCTATGATGGGGTCTAAAAATCAGACTGAAGCATTTCGTATACATTGTTTGTCTTCAGGAAGGCAGTGAGTTGCTGCGCAACAGCCTTTTCTAACATTTTTGAGAGGAATGGAAAATTCGATATAGGCCGATAGTTTTTTATATTTTCTGGGTCAAGGTTTGGCTTTTTTAAGAGAGGCTTTATTACTGCCACTTTTAGTGAGTTTGGTACACATCCGGTGGATAGAGAGCCGTTTATTATGTTCAACATAGGAGGGCCACGCACAGGAAGCAGCTCTTTCAGTAGTTTAGTTGGAATAGGGTCCAGTATTCAGCTTGAAGGTTTAGAGGCCATGATTATTTTCATCATTGTGTCAAGAGATATAGTACTAAAACACTTGAGTGTCTCTCTTGATCCTAGGTCCTGGCAGAGTTGTGCAGACTCAGCACAACTGAGCTTTGAAGGAATATGCAGATTTAAAGAGGAGTCCGTAATTTGCTTTCTAATAATCATGATCTTTTCCTCAAAGAAGTTCATTAATTTTTTACTGCTGAAGTGAAAGCCATTCTCTCTTGGGGAATGCTGCATTTTAGTTAGCTTTGCTACAGTATCAAAAATAATTTCAGATTGTTCTTATTTTCCTCAATTAAGTTGGAAAAATCGGATGATCGAGCAGCAGTTTGGGCTCTTCGATTCTGCACGGTACTGTCTTTCCAAGCTAGTCGGAAGACTTCCAGTTTGGTGTGGCGCCAATTTTCCAATTTTCTGGAAGCTTGCTTCAGAGCTCAGGTATTTTCTGTATACCAGGGAGCTAGTTTCTTATGAGAAATGTTTTTAGTTTTTAGGGGTGCAACTGCATCTAGGGTATTGCGCAAGGTAAAATTGAGTTCCTCAGTTAGGTGGTTAATTAACTGATTTTTGTCCTCTGACGTTCTTGGGTAGGCAGAGGGAGTCTGGAAGGGCATCAAGGAATCTTTGTGTTGTCTGTGAATTTATAGCACGACTTTTGATGTTCCTTGGTTGGGGTCTGAGCAGATTTGTTGCAATTGAAAACATGATAAAATGGTGGTCCGATAGTCCAGGATTATGAGGAAAAACATTAAGATCCACAACATTTATTCCATGGGACAAAACTAGGTCCACAGTATGACTGTGACAGTGAGTAGGTCCAGAGACATGTTTGACAAAACCCACTGAGTCGATGATGGCTCCGAAAGCCTTTTGGAGTGGGTCTGTGGACTTTTCCATGTGAATATTAAAGTCACCAAAAATTTGAATATTATCTGCTATGACTACAAGGTCCGATAGGAATTCAGGGAACTCAATGAGGAACGCTGTATATGGCCCAGTAAACAGTAGCTATAAAAAGTGATTGAGTAGGCTGCATAGATTTCATGACTAGAAGCTCAAAAGACGAAAACGTCATTTTTGTTTTTGTAAATTGAAATTTGCTATCGTAAATGTTAGCAACGCCTCCGCCTTTGCGGGATGCATGGGGGATATGATCACTAGTGTAACCAGGAGCTGAGGCCTCATTTAACACAGTAAATTCATCAGGCTTAAGCCATGTTTCAGTCAGGCCAATCACATCAAGATTATGATCAGAGATTAGTTCATTGACTATAATTGCCTTTGAAGTAAGGGATCTAACATTAAGTATCCCTATTTTGAGATGTGAGGTATCACGATCTCTTTCAATAATGACAGGAATGGAGGAGGTCTTTATCCTAGTGAGATTGCTATGGCGAACACCGCCATGTTTAGTTTTGCCCAACCCAGGTCAAGGCACAGACACGGTCTCAATGGGGATAGCTGACTTCACTGACTGTGCTAGTGGCAGACTCCACTAAGCTGGCAGGCTGGCTAACAGCTTGCTGCCTGGCCTGCACCCTATTTCATTGTGGAGCTAGAG
Organism: Oncorhynchus tshawytscha; assembly: GCF_018296145.1. NCBI lineage: Eukaryota > Metazoa > Chordata > Actinopteri > Salmoniformes > Salmonidae > Oncorhynchus > Oncorhynchus tshawytscha. Next base: position 7,143,474 of record NC_056434.1, read on the forward strand.
GAGTTAGAGCCCTGTCTATGTTGGTAGATAAGATGAGAGCACCCCTCCAGCTAGGATGGAGTCCGTCACTCCTCAGCAGGCCAGGCTTGGTCCTGTTTGTGGGTGAGTCCCAGAAAGAGGGCCAATTATCTACAAATTCTATCTTTTGGGAGGGGCAGAAAACAGTTTTCAACCGGCGATTGAGTTGTGAGACTCTGCTGTCGAGCTCCTCACTCCCCCTAACTGGGAGGGGGCCAGAGACAATTACTCGATGCCGACACATCTTTCCAGCTGATTTACACGCTGAAGCTATGTTGCAATTGGTGATCTCTGACTGTTTCATCCTAACATCGTTGGTGCCAACGTGGATAACAATATCTCTATACTCTCTACACTCGCCAGTTTAAGCTTTAGCCAGCACCATCTTCAGATTAGCCTTAACGTCTGTAGCCCTGCCCCCTGGTAAACAGTGTATGATCGCTGGATGATTCGTTTTAAGTCTAATACGGCGGATAATGGAGTCGCCAATGACTAGGGTTTTCAATTTGTCAGAGCTAATGGTGGGAAGCTTCGGCGTCTCAGACCCGTAACGAGAGGAGTAGAGACAAGAGAAGGCTCGGCCTCAGACTCCGACTCGCTGCTTAATGGGGAAAACCGGTTGAAAGTTTCTGTCGACTGAATGAGCGACACCGGTTGAGCATTCCTACAGCATTCCTACAGCATTCCTACAGCATTCCTACACCATTCCTACAGCATTTCCCTCCAGAAACCATGAGAAAGTTGTCCGGCTGCGGGGACCGTGTGAGGGGATTTATACTAACGTTACTATCTGTACTTACTGGTGGCACAGACGCTGTTTCATTCTTTCCTACACTGAAATTACCCTTCCTAACGATTGCGTCTGAAGCTGGGCTTGTAGCACAGCTATCCTCGCCGTAAGGCGATCGTTCTCCTGTATATTATGAGTACAGCGACTGCAATTAGAAGTCATCATGTTAATGTTACTTCTTAGCTTCGGCTGGTGGAGGTCCTGACGAACCACGTTCAGATAAAGCGTCCGGAGTGGAAAGGTTGAATGAAAAAAAGTTGAGGGAAAAACCAAAAATATAAACGGTAATTATAAAGTAAAAACCGTAAAGTTGTCAGGTGGCAAAGTAAGGTTGGCAACAAAATGCACAGTAATAGAACACTATAGTTAATAATAACAATACAGTAATAGAACACTATAACAGAACACACAGTAATAGAACACTATAGTTACAGTAATAGAACACTATAGTTACAGTAATATAAGACTATAGTTACAGTAATGAACACTATAGTTACAGTAATAGAACAAATACAGTAATAGAACACTAGAGTTACAGTAATATAAGACAAGTTGCAGAACACTATAGACACATTAATAGAACACTATAGTTACAGTAATAGAACACTATAGTTACAGTAATATAAGACTATAGTTACATTAATAGAACACTATAGTTACAGTAATATAAGACTATAACACATTAATAGAACACTATAGTTACAGTAATATAAGACTATAGTTGAGTTAAAGTAATAGAACACTATAGACACATTAATAGAACACTATAGTTACAGTAATATAAGACTATAGTTGAGTTAAAGTAATAGAACACTATAGACACATTAATAGAACACTATAGTTACAGTAATAGAACACAATGGTTGAGTTACAGTAATATAAGACTATAGTTGAGTTAAAGTAATAGAACACTATAGACACATTAATAGAACACTATAGTTACAGTAATATAAGACTATAGACACATTAATAGAACACTATAGTTACAGTAATAGAACACAATGGTTGAGTTACAGTAATAGACCACTATAGTTACAGTAATAGAACACTATAGACACATTAATAGAACACTATAGTTACAGTAATATAAGACTATAGACACATTAATAGAACACTATAGTTACAGTAATAGAACACAATGGTTGAGTTACAGTAATAGACCACTATAGTTACAGTAACGGAACACTATAGTTGAGTTACAGTAATAAGTAATGAAGAAATGTCAGAGAATGCTGAATTCCTAAGACAACACAGTTGATAAAAATAATAACATTGGGGGCTGCCCTCCCATCTTTCTCCTATAGTCCATGATTAGCTCCTTGGTCTTACTGACGTTGATGTCCTGGCACCACACTGCTAAGTCAGAAAACTTGATGGTGGTGTTGGACGTGGCCACGCAGTTGTGGGAGAACACAGCAAGTACAGGAGGGGATGAAGCATACACCCCTGAGAGGCCCCATGTTGAGGGTCAGATGTGTTGTTGCCTTCCCTCACCACATATATATATTTTTAAACATTTGAGTTATTTAGCTCTTATCCAGAGAGACTAACAGGGGCAATTTGGGTTAATCCCTTGCTCAAGGGTACATTGACAGCTTTTGTTTCACCTAGTCGGGTCTGGGATTTGATCCAGCAACCTTTCGGCTACTGGCCCAAGGCTCTTAACCGCTAGGCTACCTGCTGCCCTACTGGGGTTGGACCATCAGCATGTCCAGGATCCTGTTGCAGAGGGAGGGGTTCAGTCCCAGGGTCCTTAGCTTAGTGATGAGCTTGGAGGGGACTAGGGTGTTGAATGCTGAGTTGTAGTCTATGAACAGCATTCTCACATCGTTATCTCCCCTCTTGTCCAGGTGTGAGAGGGCAGTGTGAAATGCAATTGATATTGCGTCATCTGTGGATCTGCTGGGGCGGTATGCGAATTAGAGTGTGTATAAAGTGTCTGGGATGATGGTGTTGATGTGTGTCATTACCAGCCTTTCAATTCACTTCATAATTAATGAAGTGAGTGGTTACAGGGTGATAGTCATTTAGGCAGCTCTTGGGGGAAAAAAAGGACAATGGTGGTCACCTTGAAACACATTGGGATTACAGACTGGGACAAGAAGAGATTGAAAATGTCTGTGAAGAAACCATCTGGTCATGCTTTGAGAATGTACCCTGGTATTCTGTCTGATTGTTAACCTGTTTAAAGGTTTTTAGCTCACAACGGTCACAGAAAGTGAGATCACACAGTCATCTGGGAAAAAAAAGTCAGCATAGAAAGCATTTAGCTGGTTTAGGAGTTCTTTATCACTGCACAACTCATGACTTGGTTTCTCTTTGTAATCCGTTATCGTCTGTAAACTCTGCCACATACGACGAGCGCCTGAACCGGTGTACTAGGATTCCACCTTCCTCCTATATTGACCTTTCGCATGTTTGATATCCTAGGTCGTAGCGGGCTTTCTTGTTTGCGTCCATGAAAATTTCAAATAATGTATTATTTTTATCAAGACCGTAATTTTTTTGTTATTTTGGCTGGACAGTTGACAACAAAGATCCTAATTGTGTTGTGTGACCCACAGTAAACCATGAACAGGTCATTTATTGTGTATTGTGTACTTTCAATCTAGCCTGGATATCCACCTGCATCGCTCCGGCCAAAAGCCACGCCCACTAACTTTTCTTTTCAACGTTGAGTCTGGATTTGATCTCCTCCCCTACGACTTATAGAATGCAAACACATTCAAACCGCTATGATTGGTCACAAAAACCGATGGGTTGGGTCAGAGACTGAACGCATGTCAGCAAAGCAAATGCTGATGACTTGTTTTGTACAACGCCCCTCACTTTGACTTTAACAGAAAATACTTCTAGGATGGCAGCATCAGACTGAATGTATGTAGCCATAGATATAGCAGGGGGATTAAATTCAGTATGAGTCATTAGGTAACATCCATTCACCCTTCAAGATTCATGTATTCTACACTGCTCGTTAAAATAAAGGGAACACTTAAACAACACAATGTAACTCCAAGTCAATCACACTTCTGTGAAATCAAACTGTCCACTTAGGAAGCAACACTGATTGACAATAAATTTCACATGCTGTTGTGCAAATGGAAAAGACAGCAGGTGGAAATTATAGGCAATTAGCAAGACACCCCCAATAAAGGAGTGGTTCTGCAGGTGGTGACCACAGACCACTTCTCAGTTCCTATGCTTCCTGGCTGATGTTTTGGTCACTTTTGAATGCTGGCGGTGCTTTCACTCTAGTGGTAGCATGAGACTGAGTCTACAACCCACACAAGTGGCTCAGGTAGTGCAGCTCATGCAGGATGGGACATCAATGCGAGCTGTGGCAAGAAGGTTTGCTGTGTCTGTCAGCGTAGTGTCCAGAGCATGGAGGCGCTACCAGGAGACAGGCCAGTACATCAGGAGAAGTGGAGGAGGCCGTAGGAGGGCAACAACCCAGCAGCAGGACCGCTACCTCCGCCTTTGTGCAAGGAGGAGCAGGAGGAGCACTGCCAGAGCCCTGCAAAATGACCTCCAGCAGGCCACAAATGTACATGTGTCTGCTCAAACGGTCAGAAACAGACTCCATGAGGGTGGTATGAGGGCCCGACGTCCACAGGTGGGGGTTGTGCTTACAGCCCAACACCATGCAGGATGTTTGGCATTTGCCAGAGAACACCAAGATTGGCAATTTCGCCACTGGCGCCCTGTGCTCTTCACAGATGAAAGCAGGTTGACACTGAGCACATGTGACAGATGTGACAGAGTCTGGAGATGCCGTGGAGAACGTTCTGCTGCCTGCAACATCCTCCAGCATGACCGGTTTGGCGGTGGGTCAGTTATGGTGTGGCATTTCTTTGGGGGGCCGCACAGCCCTTCATGTGCTCGCCAGAGGTAGCCTGACTGCCATTGGGTACCGAGATGAGATCCTCACACCTCTTGTGAGACCATATGCTGGTGCGGTTGGACCTGGGTTCCTCCTAATGCAAGACAATGCTAGACCTCATGTGGCTGAAGTGTGTCAGCAGTTCCTGCAAGAAGAAGGCATTGATGCTATGGACTGGCTCGCCCGTTCCCCAGACATGAATCCAATTGAGCACATCTGGGACATCATGTCTCGCTCCATCCACCAACGCCACGTTGCGCCACAGACTGTCCAGGGGTTGGCGGATGCTTTAGTCCAGGTCTGGGAGGAGATCACTCAGGAGACCATCCACCACCTCATCAGGAGCATGCCCAGGCATTGTAGGGAGGTCATACAGGCACGTGGAGGCCACACACACTACTGAGCCTCATTTTGACTTGTTTTAAGGACATTACATCAACGTTGGATCAGCCTGTAGTGTGGTTTTCCACTTTAATTTTGAGTGTGACTCCAAATCCAGACCTCCATGGATTAATACATGTGATTTCCATTGATAATTTTTGTGTGATTTTGTTGTCAGCACATTAAATTATGTAAAGAAAAAATTATTTAATAAGAATATTTCATTCATTCAGATCTAGGATGTGTTATTTTAGTGTTCCCTTTATTTTTTTGAGCAGTGTATATTCTTACCCAGATCTATGGTGGATTTGGTGTTTTGTATAAGCCGAGGAGAAAATGGGAGATGCTGTTCTCGCTAGCATTGTATCTCTGTATTGTCGTGTTTTTATAGCCGTTTCCTTTCAATCTACTGGCTCTCAAATGTATCATAATTTTCTGTTGTTGTGAATCTTTAGGAACTGAAATCTCTGGGAACGTCCCCACCTGAAAAGCATTAGAGGTTTCCCTCACCTTCACTTTCATCAGGCCGCAGCAACTAGTCCAACAACTAGTCCCCCCCCTTCTTGTTATGGGTTCTGCAATGGCTGGCTCCAATGTTGCGATGTCCACTTGCAGGGCCTTGCACGCACCACAAAAGGACTTCACAAACCACGTAGATTGTTAAATGTTAGTGTTCTTTCCTAGCTCCCCCATGCCTGGCGTGCCCCTTACCTACGATTCATTTAGTACACATTCAGCAAGTTTTCCGAGGATTCCGTTTTCCCCTTGCAAACCATTTCTATCAAAGTGTGTTTACACTTTGGACAATAGTCCTAATTCAACCCAGAGCATTGCCTGCGATTTACATGCAAGGGACTGAAATTTGCATTGAAAATCAAAGGGTACCGGTCTGAAGCCAATGACTGTTTGCCCCTAGCAGTAACAACCATAACAAGCAAACACTTACACATATTGTTGTTTAAGGAAACTTAACAACCATCTTGCCAATTGGTTTCAATGACACACTGTACAGTGACCTACTTCATTCAAGCTAGTCTCCACAACACACACACACACACAAAAAAAACAACAGCCCCATCACAGGTTTAAGTCAATATGGTATTTCTTATATTTCCTTGTCAACAGTGAATAAATACACATGTAATGGCTATCAATCCTGGCATCCTGTTAACAGCACCAGTCTTGACTGGAGGCATTCTGTGGTGAGAAGGTGGTTCTGGTGTTTTCATACAGGAAAGGGGTTACCATTTTGGTTTTTATCAGTTAGCTGTGGGCCAGCTGCGTAGCCCTCTTTTGTCTTTTGCTCTACCTCTTTAATAGGCAACAGTGGCATTGAGGAAATAATGAATCACGCTTTTAATTGCTGTATTTTAGGCAGGAGTTAATTGGTTACAGCAATAGGAAGATAGATTGTATCTTCCTGCTGCTGTGAGTACCATAACACTGTTATCGCACGTCGACCTTCACCGTCACATTTGGTGGACAGTGTTTGGTGTTGTGGTTTGTGTTGACATCGACATGGCCTGAGGTGGCCCACTGTAATAAAGGACATTTTGCTGGAGTACTTGCTAGTGTATCTACAGTTTTTCACATGCACCGTAATTGCAGCAAAGCACATTCCCCTTGGTGTGAAGTCTGTTGTTGTTTAATTGAAACCAGTATCCCTTTTTTTAAATAACACATTTGAGATTAGTACCGGTCTGCTAACGGAATCACCCGTTGGCTTCCAAGGAAAATCTGTTGGGTAGAAATCTGTTTTTAATATGAGAAGACAAATACCTTGGGTTATAAAGGGTAACAATAAAGTGTCGGAAATTTGAGCAATATACGTGGAAAAAGCAGATCTTTGGGAGGCTAAGTAACGACGGAGGCCCTCTAAAACCAAAACTTGACAGCCTATAAATAGAGCAACCCCTATCTTCAGAAAACGGAGCCCCACCATCAACAAATGTAAGGCATTAATGTGGAGTTTTCAATTCCCAAAGGTCATATGTTTGTTTGGGTGATTGCCGCCCCACCTCCCTACTTCAGCTTTATTGATATTGTAAGTTACAGCCATTTTGGGGAAAAGGGGCAGATATTGATTTTGTTTTAAAGGAATGTAGAATCTGGGGTACTTTGGAAACAGTGGTAGTTGTCTTTGTCTTTGTTGAAGGGAATGAGGTATCACAGAAGCATAACATTTAGCTAGGGCTATCTATATTTTTACCATCTCATTAATGCTGCCGTCTGACCAGTTTATACACAGAACAACTACATCTGCTCAGTCAAGAGGAGAAAGTGTGATCCTGCGGAAAACTGTTCCACGTTGGGGGGTGGGGGTGGTGGTGGTGGGCCCTGGAAATCATATAGACAGCACAGGGCCCCTTGATGCGTCTAGCTTTGAGAGGCAGTATGGCAGAAGAAGATAAAAACAGTGAATGAGTGGAGCCTTGATCAGACAAATTATTTCAGCAAATTTAAAACTAAGGCTGAGTGTGAATGGAGGGAGCATACAACACAATGCTGTGGGGCACAAAATGGAGGCTCTGGTGAGGCACACAATGGAGGCTCTGGTGAGACACACAATGGAGGCTCTGGTGAGACACACAATGGAGGCTCTGGTGAGACACAAAATGGAGGCTCTGGTGAGACACACAATGGAGGCTCTGGTGAGACACACAATGGAGGCTCTGGTGAGACACACAATGGAGCCTCTGGTGAGACACAAAATGGAGGCTCTGGTGAGACACACAATGGAGGCTCTGGTGAGACACACAATGGAGGCTCTGGTGAGACACACAATGGAGGCTCTGGTGAGACACACAATGGAGGCTCTGGTGAGACACACAATGGAGGCTCTGGTGAGACACACAATGGAGGCTCTGGTGAGACACACAATGGCTACACAGGGGTTATCTGGTGGACCCATTTCCACAAGGCCCAAAAGTCTTATGCTACCCAGGTCTTTGACCTCTTTACCACCTGAATGTCTGTGTTGAACAAGGGATTGTTTGTGGACTAGTGATGACGGACATTTGTGAGCACTGATAGAGAAATCTTGGGGCACTAAAATGACTGTCATAAGTAAATCATGAATTAAAAACATCTTTATTCGGCATAAATGAACAACTTGTTTGATGTTATTTTTATAACTATGAATTGATTATCTAACTGCAGCTTTGATCCTTAAAACCTCTTAAGGATCGAAGCCTTTTTTTAAATTTTCACCTAAATTAACCCAAATCTAACTGCCTGTAGTTCAGGACCTGAAGCAACGATATGCATATTATCGATACCATTTGAAAGGAAACACTTTGACGTTTTTGGAAATGTGAAGTTAATGTCGGAGAATATAACAAATTAGATCTGTTAAAAGATAATGCAAAGAAAAAAGTGTTTTTTTTGTTGTTGTTTTTTGCACCGTCATCTTTGAAATGTAAGAAAAAGGCCATAATGTATTATTCCAGCCCAGGCACAATTTAGATTATGTTCACTAGACAGCAGCAGTGTATGTGCAAAGTTTTAGACTGATCCAATGAAACATTGCATATCTGTTCAAAATGTTGTATCAAAACTGCCCAAATGTGCCTAATTGTATTATTAATACATTTTCAAGTTCATAATTGTGCACTCTCCTCAAAAAATATAATGTTATTCTTTCACTGTAATAGCTACTGTAAATTGGACAGTGCAGTTAGATTAACAAGAATTTAAGCTTTCTGTCCATATGAGATATGTCTATATCCTCTGATTTTTTTTGTGCTACTTTTGTTACTCATGCCAATCACATTAGCCTACGTTAGCTCAACCGTCCCGCAGGGGGGGATACTGATCCCGTAGAGTCTAAAGTCCCCGGCCACTAGGAGCTCCGCCTCTGGATGAGTGTTTTCCTGGTTGCTCACGGTGGTATACAGCTCATTGAGTGTGGTTTTAGTGCCAGCATCGGTCTGTGGTGATATGTAGACAGCTACGAAAAAATACAGATGAAAACTCTCTAAGTAGATATTGAGAGACTCTACATCACGTGAGCAAAACCTTGAGACTTCCTTAAAAACACGTGTTTTTTTTGTATTTCTTTGTACCATCATCATTGAAATGCACGAGAAAGGCCTTAATGTATTATTCCAGCGCAATTTAGATTTTGGCACCTAATGGCAGCAGTGTATGTGCAAATGTTAAAAATATATATATATATTTCACCTTTATTTAACCCGGTAGGCCAGTTGAGAACAAGTTCTCAATTACAACTGCGACCTGGCCAAGATAGAGCAGAGCAGTGCGACACAAACAACAACACAGAGTTAAACAAACAAACGTACAGTCAATAAAACAATAGATTTTTCTGTGTAAAGTGTGTGTAAATGTAGAAGAGTAGGGAGGTAGGCAATAAAAAGGCCATAGAGGCAAAATAGTTACAATTTAGCATTAACACTGTGGTGATGGATGTGCAGATGATGATGTGCAAGTAGAGATACTGGGGTGCAAAAGAGCAAGAGGGTAAGTAATACTATGGGGATGAGGTAGTCGGGTGGGCTATTTACAGATGGGCTGTGTACAGGTACAGTGATCGGTAAGCTGCTCTGACAGCTGATGCTTAAAGTTAGAGATGGAGATATGACTCCAGCTTCAGTGATTTTTTTCAATTCGTTCCAGTCATTGGCAGCAGAGAACTGGAAGGAAAGGCGGCCAAAGTAAGTGTTGGCTTTAGGGATGATCAGTGAAATATACCTGCTGGAGCTCGTGCTACAAGTGGGTTTTGCTATGGTGAACAGTGAGCTGAGATAAAGCGGGGCTTTACCTAGCAAAGACTTATAGATGACCTGGAGCTAGTGGGTTTGGCGACGAATATGTAGTGAGGCCCAGCCAACGAGAGCGTGCAGGTCGCACTGGTGGGTAGTATGTGGGGCTTTAGTAACAAAACAGATGGCAATGTGATAGACTACATCCAATTTGCTGAGTGGAGTGTTGGAGGCTATTTTGTAAATGACATCGCCGAAGTCAAGGATCGGTAGGACAGTCAGTTTTACGAGGGTATGATAACAACACCAACAACACCTGTAGCACCCACTCCAGCAGGTATATCTCACTGGTCATCCCCAAAGCCAACACCTTATTTGGCTGCCTTTCCTTCCAGTTCTCTGCTGCCAGTGACTGGAACAAATTGCAAAAATCGCTGAAGCTGGAGACTTATATTTCCCTCACTAACTTTAAACACCAGCTATCTGAGCAGCTAACCGATTGCTGCAGCTGTACATAGTCCATCTGTAAATAGCCCACCCAATCTACCTACCTCATCCCCATATTGTTTTTATTTACTTTTCTGCTCTTTTGCACACCAGTATCTCTACTTGCACATCATCATCTGCTCATCTATCACTCCAGCATTAATCTGATAAATTGTAATTAATTTGCTACTATGGCCTATTTATTGCCTTACCTCCTCACACCATTTGCACACACTGTATATAGACGTAATTTTTTTCTATTGTGTTATTGACTGTACGCTTGTTTATTCTATGTGTAACTCTGTGTTGTTGTTTGTGTCGCACTGCTATGCTTTATCTTGGCCAGGTCGCAGTTGTAATTGAGAAGTTTTTCTCAACTAGCTTACCTGGTTAAATAAAGGTGAAATAATAAAAAAATAAAAAAATAACTTCATAACTGTTCACGCTCCTCAAACAATAGCATGGTATTCTTTCTCTGTAATAGCTACTGTAAATTGGACAGTTTAGTTAGATTAACAAGAATTTAATCTTTCTACCATGATCAGATATGTCCATGTCCTGGGAAATGTTCTTGTTACTTACAACCCCATGCTAACCGCATTAGCCTACACTAGCTCAACCACCAATCCTGTAGAGGTTTAAAAGGAAAACTCCACTTAAAAACTATATATATATTTTTTTTCATTAGTCCACTGTTCATACAGTCCCAAAAAATCTTTTGCATTTCAGCAGTCAAGTTTGCAAGATATTGGACTTTCCTACATCATTTAACATCATTGTGAGTTAGTGGCACTTTTTTTCTATAATATCTTGAAACCTTTTAACCTTTTACTGCTGAGCTGACCTGATGAACATTTTGGGATCAACAGTGGACTAGGAGCGGCAGGTAGCCTAGTGGTTAGAGTTTTGGGCCAGTAACCGAAAGGTTGCTAGATCAAATTCCCGAGCTGACAAGATAAAAATCTGTCGTTCTGCTCCTGAACTAGGCAGTTAACCTGCTGTTCCTAGGCCATTATTGTAAATAAGAATTTGTTCTTTAACTGACTTGCCCACCTACTTAAATCTGTCTTAATTTTGTTATGTCTCTACTTTTGTGCAGTAAATTGAACAGTGAACAGGAGAAGGTAAAGGGAATATCGAGTCAGTTGAACAACTAAATGCATTCAACCGAAATGCCTCTGCCGCATTTAACCCAACCCCTTTGTATAACAGTTGTACAATACAATAACACTTTAAATACACTGTCCATGCCTATGCAACTAGCCTGAACATGTATAGCTATTCAGGGCAATCAACATAAAGTTATATTTACATAATTTAAATCAAAGTAATGTACTTGTTCTCTTCAACAAAGTGTGCAAATGAACCATTGGTGCCTCATCCATGGTCCACTCCTTTTCACCAGCTGACATTCTACTGCTGCTTGTGATCCCAATGGTCCACTGAACCTCGAGCTTAACCTTTTTTAACGAGATTTAAACCTTTCTATCCCTCCGGGGGAGGATTTGCACAGCTATTATTACAACGATAAAAATCAGAAACCAAATACAATTTTTGACCCCTGGAGCCAAACACCTCTTTATTTTAGCAATGGAAAAGGCAAATTGGCATTAAGCTGTTAAAATTAATTTACCAAAACATTTGAACTTGATCAAGGTTAATTTCCTCCTGAAAGCCTGTTTTTCCCCCCCTCCACATTTGGTATCTGCCAAATCAAAACCATTGTACCTGTAAAACCCCCTGGGCATGTTTTTAACAATGGCCTGGCAGGCCCTACTAGTCCACATGAAGAGGGGAGTCCTCTGCAAGTTTTTCCAGTAGTGATGGTGTAATTTTCCATTGGAATTCCTTGAGGCATATGTTTATGCTGGTGTTTCCCAGTGATCCTGTAGTAATGCCGAAACACTTGTTTTGTTTTTGTTCGGAGATGTTGGAAAGAATGCGTAGCCATGATAGACTGTTCCTGCCAAAGACCCTTGATGAAGTCTTGTCCTCCACAACCACTCCCAGATGGTATGCTGGTTTATGAATACGAGTTCCTCATTATTTGGATCTTTACTGTGTTCTCCACAGCGCAGAAATATCCACTTTACTATTATGAAATGTTGGAATGTCAACAGCTTCAGATATAGCTTCTCTCCTGTGAGAAGTGTGAGTAGAAATATGTCATAGTCATGTAATATGGCTGATGACTGCCAGTGAACCATGTCATAGTAATGTAGTATGGCTGATGACTGCCAGTGAACCGTGTCATAGTAATGTAATATGGCTGATGACTGCCAGTGAACCATGTCATAGTAATGTAATATGGCTGATGACTGCCAGTGAACCATGTCATAGTAATGTAATATGGCTGATGACTGCCAGTGAACTATGTCATAGTAATGTAGTATGGCTGATGACTGCCAGTGAACCGTGTCATAGTAATGTAGTATGGCTGATGTCTGCCAGTGAACCATGTCATAGTACTGTAGTATGGCTGATGACTGCCAGTGAACCATGTCATAGTAATGTAGTATGGCTGATGACTGCCAGTGAACCATGTCATAGTAATGTAATATGGCTGATGACTGCCAGTGAACCATGTCATAGTAATGTAATATGGCTGATGACTGCCAGTGAACCATGTCATAGTAATGTAATATGGCTGATGACTGCCAGTGAACTATGTCATAGTAATGTAGTATGGCTGATGACTGCCAGTGAACCGTGTCATAGTAATGTAGTATGGCTGATGTCTGCCAGTGAACCATGTCATAGTACTGTAGTATGGCTGATGACTGCCAGTGAACCATGTCATAGTAATGTAGTATGGCTGATGACTGCCAGTGAACCATGTCATAGTAATGTAGTATGGCTGATGACTGCCAGTGAACCATGTCATAGTAATGTAGTATGGCTGATGACTGCCAGTGAACCGTGTCATAGTAATGTAGTATGGCTGATGACTGCCAGTGAACCGTGTCATAGTAATGTAGTATGGCTGATGGCTGCCAGTGAACTATGTCATAGTAATGTAATATGGCTGATGACTGCCAGTGAACCGTGTCATAGTAATGTAATATGGCTGATGGCTGCCAGTGAACCGTGTCATAGTAATGTAATATGGCTGATGACTGCCAGTGAACCGTGTCATAGTAATGTAATATGGCTGATGGCTGCCAGTGAACCGTGTCATAGTAATGTAGTATGGCTGATGACTGCCAGTGAACCATGTCATAGTAATGTAATATGGCTGATGACTGCCAGTGAACCATGTCATAGTAATGTAATATGGCTGATGACTGCCAGTGAACCATGTCATAGTAATGTAATATGGCTGATGACTGCCAGTGAACTATGTCATAGTAATGTAATATGGCTGATGACTGCCAGTGAACCGTGTCATAGTAATGTAATATGGCTGATGACTGCCAGTGAACCGTGTCATAGTAATGTAATATGGCTGATGACTGCCAGTGAACCATGTCATAGTAATGTAGTATGGCTGATGACTGCCAGTGAACCGTGTCATAGTAATGTAGTATGGCTGATGACTGCCAGTGAACTATGTCAAAATAGAATTTTTCTGTCATTTCTGGTCTGGCTTTTTACACTTTTATGACATGCAACTAAATCCTCGGGGTTGTCAAGATGTTTTCACCGTAATCCACACACGGAACCCACAACTCTGTTCCTTCCCAAGAATGCACCAAAATTGAGCCATCCAACATTTCAAAGGCAATTGGGATGAGATACATCGATTTCTTTTAAAGCTTATCCCAACCTACCCCTTTAAAACAACGCAGCTCAACCGTAGAACGCACGTTTTCGGCGAACACCGCTCTCTTTCGTGAAATAAACGGCCTTAATCGGCAACTCATTTGGTGTAAGTTTGAAGACTTTAGCCTTTTTGTCAACATGGTTACCTCATGGAACCCAGTTCCTTTGCAGCCAAGTGGCATATCCAGCCCAATACCTGTGTGTTTGGGGCAGGGGAGATATGTTTTCTTGCGTGAGCAGCATGGTATGTAATCAACACATTGCTTTAATTTGCACACTTCAAAATAGAACTGTGAACTGTGTTTTAATATTGCGTTATGAATATGCTGACTTTCTAGGTTTTCTGAAATCAAGGTTTAGAAAGGACTAGATTTAACATGAGGACGATCAAGAGGGAACATGGTGTACGTACGGCAGGCAGCCAGACCGGCACGTTGGTGGGTATAGTATTGACGGACAATATCACTTGGTTTCCACACAATATTCCCCCATCCTCTTCAATCATTACATAACTGAACACTTAATACTATATCTACAAGCATCAAATCAAATCAAACTTTATGTTGTTTTAGACCTTAACATGAAATGCTTACTTACAAGCTCTTAACCAACAGCGCAGTTCAAGAAAGAGTGAAGAAAATATTTACCAAATAAACTAAAGTAAAAAAATAATAAAAAGTAACACAATAACATAACAATAACGAGGCTATATACAGGGTGTACCGGTACCGAGTCAGTGTGCGGGGGTACAGGTTAGAGGTAATTTGTACACGTAGGTAGGGGTGAAGTGACTATGCATAGATAATAAACAGTGAGTAGCAGCAGTGTACAAAACAAATGGGGGAGTGGGGGTCTGGTGGCAATTTGATTAATGTCCATTTGATAAAGCAGGAAAGGAAATATGGTCTGTGTAATAGCACATGTCTCAACAAAAGTCCTCAATCTTGTCAACACGTTCCAACTCTAGGGTCTGGTACAACTAACCACAATAGATGAGATGTTCTGGACCTTCTGGTACAACTAACCACAATAGATGAGATGTTCTGGACCTTCTGGTACAACTAACCACAATAGATGAGATGTTCTGGACCTTCTGGTACAACTAACCACAATAGATGAGATGTTCTGGACCTTCTGGTACAACTAACCACAATAGATGAGATGTTCTGGACCTTCTGGTACAACTAGCCACAACAGATGAGATGCTCTGGACCTTCTGGTACAACTAGCCAGAACAGATGAGATGTTCTGGACCTTCTGGTACAACTAGCCACAACAAATTAGGTGTTCTGGACCTTCTGGTACAACTAGCCACAACAGATGAGATTTTCTGGACCTTCTGGTGCAACTAGCCACAACAGATGAGGTGTTCTGGACTTTCTGGTACAACTAGCCACAATAGATGAGATGTTCTGGACCTTCTGGTACAACTAGCCACAACAGGAACAAACA